>NC_057812.1:422613302-422913302 GCF_018294505.1 Triticum aestivum | reverse complement strand
GTTACTCTTCCATGTCACATACATCCTGGTGGAGCGCTCAAAGTGATAGAAAGTAAAATATGCACTCATCACCAAGGTAAAGTGAATGATCATATAAGAGAGATAAGAGATAACATCATTCAATCACAAGCATTAATGTATGATATGATCAAACACATGATCATACAAGTATATCACACACATAGACATAAAGTATCAAGCAACCACACAAATAAATATCAACCAAATAGCAAAGAAGGCAAAAAGAAGAAAAGCTCTCTCTCTCCCTCGAAGCCTATGATCTATACGCGTTATCCCCCTTTGGAAACAAGTTACCAAAAAGCTTGAAAATGCATAGTGCTATGCGTCTCTCTAGGCTTGATCTTTAGGAGGAGGCGTTGAGAGGACTCCAAGGATGAATGCATATGTTGAAGTTGTTGGAGCTGGTGGAGTGGCAACTGGAGGTGACACGGATGCTGTGGCTGCAGGTGCTGATGTAGTTGCTCTTGTGTCAGCCATGGGCACTGCAGCAGATCTCTGCCCTCTTGGCACTCTCTAAAAGGCATCTGTGGTAGCCTGCCCTTTCCTCTCCTCAGCTTCTTCCTAGAGTTGCTCAACTGTTGTCTGCATCTCTGTCACCTTCAGATCAAGATCATAAAATTTAGTCTCAATGATCCTTTCCAGGCTCTCTTCGTTCTGAGTCAGGGTGGCCAAACCCTTCTCAATCCTCAAGGTGGCTTGAATCAGATATCCAAGTTGATCTTTCTTGGTTTTGAGAAACACTTGAGATGCTTCTTCAACACTTGGCATCTTTGCAGCTTTCTCAGCCTTTGCTTTCTCTCTCTTCTCTTGAGCCTCGGCAAATGTGGGCTCTTCAGCATTCATGGCAACTGTATTGTCCGCAAAATAAGGCCTCAAGAGAATATGTTCCTTGTCCAAAAGATATGTGCATGTGCCCATGTTGGAGTTGATGAGCATTTGGATGTGTGGAGCATACCCACATGACCTCTTTTGATCTGCAACTGTCCTCTTGATTGTTTCAACAATCAGGCTCATCACTTTGAACCTTTGGGGAACATCAAACAACTGCAGCAAGTTAATAGAATGGCCTCTGATCATTCTATGATCTCCAGACTTGGGCAACAATGTATGCCTCAAGATAGTGTTGATTGTGGTCAAACTAGACAACAAATAGTAGACAGAGCCCATCTTGTGAGTTTCCAAGGCTTTGTCAGGAATTTCCTTATACATATTAGCCATGGAGTTATGATCCTTCTTCTTCTTGGTATATACATTTATGTCATCCTCTTGCTCTTCAGGGGCATTGATCAGTTTGGCCCACTTAGCAACTATTGATTGGTACCTAGTACCCTCAGACATCCAGACAATTCTTCCATCAGGATAGAAGTGTGCTGTGGAGTAGAATTGCATAATAAGTTCATCATTCCACTTGGTCAACTTCTGACCCACAAAAGCATCTCATGCACTCTTAGAAAATGATCTTCATTTTTGTCAATATATTTCCAATCTGCCCACTTCATATCACAAACAATTGGCTTCTTATCAAGCAAAACAGTTTCGTATAGTCCTGCTGCTCCTTCGTGTGGAACCTGTAATCCACATCAGTCCTTCTCCTCACAGCATATGGGTCAGATTGTCTCCATAGTCTGAGACATGCATCCTTTCTGATCTTCATGTTTTCTGCCACTGGATGGCTATCATCATGGTCAGGGATCTTTGGCTTGAGCTTCCTAAGCACTTGGGCTTCAGCTTCTTCTTCAACTTTAGTTTTAGGCGCCGGGCCTTGTTCTTTCCAGCAGCTGGTATATTCCTTGTGATCCTCTTGGGTGCAGACTTGGGAGCTGGAGCAGAAGCTTTGGGGGCTGTCTTGGGCTTAGAAGGGGCAACCCCAGACTTGATGGCATCCCCCATTAGCTTTTGAGACTTGGGTGCTGGTGCAGCATCCTCTTTCTCTTCTTCTTCATCCCCAGCCGGGTCTTCCATCATAGAGGATCTCCCAATAACTTTGGTCATAGTCTTCTTGACCCTTTCTTTACTCTTCTTGACCTCACCAGGAACCTCTTCAACATTTGACTTGGAAGTTTCAATAGCTCAGGTCCTCGCTTTTAAGGTTGGCACTCTCTTTGCAGGAGCCTTCTTGTGCATACCAGGCTTGGTAGATGCAACAGCGCCAAACTCTTTCTTGAAAACCTTTTCTTGGACTCACTTCCTCCTCAGCAGCAACACAATCCTCATCTTCTGAATCAGAATTTCTCTTCCTCCTTGTCCTTGTAGCTTCTTTGGGAAATTTGCTTGGGGTGCTCCTGCTACTCTCATCATAACTATCAGAGGGACTAGTGCCCTCATTCAGATTCATCTGCTCTTCTGACTTGTTCTGGCTATCACTCTGATCAGACATTCTGGCAAAGCAAACTGACAGCTGACCCTGTGAATAGTTATAGATGAGATAGAGTGGATGAGCATCACAAAGTGCAGAAATTTGGTAAAACAAATGAGTCAAAAACTTAGTTTTAGTTTTCCACAGAAAGCATTTCGGAGCTAACGATTTGTTAAACTCGGTGACACCGAAGCAACTTTTGGAGTCTAAACTAGTGAAATCGGTCAGACCGAGACACAGTTCAGTGACTCCGAGATTTCTAGGGTTTCACAAAGAGTTGAACTCGGTCACACCGATTTGCAAGTTTTGGTCAGACCGAAACAGGCAAGTGCAATGGCCTGAGCTAAATCGGTGAGACCGATTTCCACAACTCGGTCGGTCCGAGATGAGTTCGGCAGAAACCTAACCCTAAATTTTCAAATCAAAACTAGACTAAAGGGATTTTCGCTGGACAAGAAGATCTCATACGTGGTAAGAAACATGGCATTTGCTTTGTGCTAAGAAACAGAGAAAAGAACAGCACAAAGGGGTCGAACTCATACCCTAACTCATCGATGAGTTCGCTACGGTGGCAACGGCGGTGTTGAAATCCGTTGACGGCGACAGAGACCAGCGGCGGGAGGTCGTTGGCGACGAGAGGACGATCCGGAGACCTGAGACGACAGAGAAGGACACGCGTGGGCTGAGAGGTTTTGGAGGAATTTCCAAAATTTGACTCGTCGGTATTTATATCCTGACCCTGTCGGTGTGATCGAGTGCAACAACTCGGTGCCACCGAGATGCAGAATCACAAGCAGTTACTACAACTTGGTGTGACCGAAATGCTCTAATCGGTTGCACCGAGATTGAAAACCTAGATCAACTCAGTGAGCTTGGTCAGACCAAAAAGGATGAATCGGTCAGACCAAATGCAGAGAGAGGTTTTGGAAGTTTAAGTCTATGACGAATCAGTGACTCTGAGTGCTCCTCACACAGAGGGTTTGAATCTGACTTGATCAAACTTTGTGATGTAGAAGAATTTGAGACAAGAAAAGCATAGATAGCTAGAGGAAGTTCCAAGGCATTCTTGTCCATCCATTTGGCAAAAGAAGAAAAGCCAAACAATCAAAGCAACAAATGGATGTCCTCGAATGAGTAAAATATGCAACTAACATGCTCACACAATAAGATGACAAATGAAATATGTGGTAAAGCATGCACAAACACTCTAGTATCTATCAACCAATTGGCGATGACTAGGTCATCTATATATGAGTATATTGACTTAGGAGTCAAATGAGAACATTTGATCATAGGTCATACTCATCATTTAAGCACAAGTGGGGTTACCACTTTTACATAAAGCATTGTTGTGTTCACACCACTAGAGTTTCTTTAGCTCAATTATTAGAGTAAAGCTACCCCTAATTGTGATATCCCCCCTAAGAGGGATGAACTAACCTTGGATTTTGTCAATGATGACTTCATGTAGATGAACTAACCTCAATGTTGACGTAGATTATTCGGAGCAATCCAGTGAGTTGCACTTTCGATACCTACACGGGTTAGTCCCACATGGAACAAACAAGGATATCCATAGACATGGCGTGTAGTTCACACAAGATGATGTCCATGAAAGCATTAGGTTACCTTGTCCCTTGTCATACCAACAAGAGGGTTTGTGACTCCTTGAACTAGTGCAAGATGTGGAAGGTGTTTGCACTTGTTCTCGCCAAAATGATATGAGTGAAGTATGTTGGTGGGGTCACCCTCAAGAACTCTCTAGTTCTTCTTCGGGATCCACATCAACTTGATGGGAATCCTTGGAGTGGTAGTCGTACTTGATGAAGTAGAACTTGATGTAGTCCTGGGAACCCACTTGACCAAGGCCTTTGGAGCTTCTTCAAATGCATCAATCTCCTCTTGAAGCTTGTCCTTGCCTTTTTTTCTTGTGGTCTTGTGGTGGAAGATCATCTTGAGCTTGTGTCCCCTTGAAAGAAGTAGGATCATACTTCTCTTGTTGGGGAACAAACTTCGTCTTGGGGTATTGATCTTCTTCCCGCTCAACTCTATTGGCATTAAATTTTCGTTCAAAACCAACACCTTGATTCTTCCAGTGCCTTCCTTGCTTGCGTACAATTTCCTCGAATTGCTTACTTCCGGCAAGGCTCTTGTAAACACATTTCTCTATAATTCCCTTCAATAAGCTATTTTCTTTCTCAAGTGTAACTTGGCTAAGAGAATCATTAGTGGAATCAAGAGTACTACTAGAAGCAACAACATTGGATTTAACATGATTATTGTTACTACTAGAAGAAGAATCTTTCTTGTTCCTGTTGCTAGATTTTACTTGTGGCATGTAAGTAGACAAGAGTAAACGCTTGGCAATGTAAGAAGAACTTTTCATGCGAAGATCATCATTGATTGCTTTTAAGAACCCATGCTCTTGCTCAAGGTTGAGCTTTTCAAAGCCTAGCTTCTCATGAGTATTTAAAAGCTCTCAATGATCTTGCAAGGTAGTTTCATGAGCTAACTTAAGAGTGTTTGGTTCTTTAGTTAGACGCTTAATCTCCTTCTTATCATCGTCATTTAATTTATTTTGATTAGCGTGATCAATAGCAATTTCATCATAGTTTTCATCACTAGAGTTGTCAACAAGTAAATCATCATCACCTAGCAAATCATATTCATCACAATTGAAATCAACATACTCGAGGTGTGATACCTTTGGGCCTTTAGCCATGAAGAATCTTCCAATTCCTTCATTTGGTGAGTCAAATATGTTGTAGGAGTTGGTTGACACAAGTGCTAGACCAACAACACCTTCATCTTGAGTATATTCGGAGTCGGAGTGATAACTTCTCTCAGAGTGATGGTCGGAGTCGGAGCCGGACACCCATTCACCAACGTGAACTTAATGTCTTTGTTTTGTTTAGCTCCTTGTTGACTTGTCCTTCCTTTCCGAATCCTTGCTTCTGTGAGAGGTTCTTCATTCATAGCGATCATCTCTACTCCTTCTCTCTCTTAGAGGTGATTCTTCTCTTCTACTTCTCCTTTTGGCTGAGTCTTCTCTTCTTTTGTAGGGAGCCTTACACTCATTGGAGTAGTGTCCGGGTCTTCCACAATTGTAGCAATTACGCTCACGACTAGAGGATCTTTTGTCATTTTAGGACCTTGACTTGGAACTTCTTTCTTTGCTTCTACTCTTGTAGAACTTGTTGAAGTTCTTCACCATTAGGCTCAATTCCTCATTGAAGGCTTGTTTCTCACTTGATGATGTAGGAGCATCACATGAGGCTTTGTAAGCATCACTTGACTTGTTGTGAAGCTCTTCTTTATCCTTGAGTGACATCTCATGAGCAACAATTCTACCAATGACTTCGGTTGGCTTGATATCTTTGTAATTGGGCATCATTTGGATCAATGTGCACACGGTATCATATTTTCCATCCAAGGCTCTTAGGATCTTCTTGATGATGAATCTGTCGGTCATCTCTTCACTTCCTAAGCCGGCAATCTCATTTGTGATGAGAGCAAGCCTAGAGTACATTTCAGCCATACCTTCACCATCCTTCATTTTGAACTTGTCAAGCTGACTTTGAAGCACATCCAATTTGGATTCCTTGAAGGAGTTGGTACCTTAGTGCATATCAATCAAAGTATCCCAAATTTCCTTTGCATTCTGAAGACGGCTGATTTTGTTGAATTCTTCGGGGAACAATCCGTTGAAGAGGATATCGCAAGCTTGAGTGTGGGAACCCGAAATTAACTTCCAGACCCTCCTGTGTATATTTGTCAACCCCAGGATCATTGTTGACAACACAGTGAAATGATATCATTGCACAATACATAAAAGGAATTACAAATTTAAATATATCTTGCCACAAGGCATACCTAGATAAATGTATCATGACACTTATTACATTCAGAAAAACAGCAGAAAGTATAATGTGTAGCGACTCCATCTCAGCCACAGGCAGTCGATGTAGTCCACGTGACCTCACTCCTACGGATCGCCATAGTAGTCGTAGTCATCACCTTCATCTCCATGCAACTCTGTTGTCAACAAAATTATTGCCATGAGTACATTACGTACTCAACATGCCTCCCTCGGGGAAGGTCCTCATAACTACATGTGACTTCAAAGGAAGGCTGTATGGCTCATTTGCATAAAGCTAATTTTGTTTGACAAATAAAGTAGTTGGATAAAAGCAGTTTTTGATGAGAATGTGTTTTATCTCCAGAATAACTTTCATCAAAGTGAGGATCCTCGGTCAACTCACGTCCTTCATAGGTTTCAAGAATAGGGGCAAAGAGGGAATAAGCAAGATAGGTCCTGTACGTCAAGAAAGATTCATGTGTTGTCCATGACCGTGGACACGGCTATTCGAATAGTTTTACACTCTACAGAGGTTGTACACTTTACCCACACGACACAATCCTGACTTGTTGACACCAGTGGCCGTTGGTATAGTACTCCATTTGGTGTACCGACAGGGGGATTGTGACGAGGTCTTTGGACTAGATCCCCCAAAGATGTGACATGCCCACCGGGTCTGGCGCACAGAACTGAGAGTACGTCCTCAAACTGGTCCCCCATCTGTGCCGAGGATACTCCTCGCAAGGCAGCTATCCCATCTGCGGTACGGCGACATCGACACCTACGGCTGACTAGCTTACTTGACCAAGCCAATGCCCATATAGCATGTGGCTGTACTGTTATCACAATCTTCAAATCCAAGACTTATTAGGCCTTATGCGGCACGGACGACTGATTGCCCCCTTCAACTCCTGAAGGGCAGCCAATCGCTCCTTCAATCCTTGACTGAGCTGTCGCCCGCTCCAGTATTCAGATGGTAAGTTTCACCTAGAGTAGAAGAGGATAGAGAAGGTCAACAAGGCCAACTGGCCTAGCTCAGCGTTAAGTTTCAACTGTCAGAGGTCATTCAACAAGGCACCTATAGGGTGATAAGCATGGCTAAGCATTTCTACTCTACCGGAATTATATACTTCTACTTAGGTGTCAAACAAATAGGCGACAAGCGGTTCAAGGTAATGTGTCAGTCGACACGCTAGCTACAAGAATTAAAATGGCATGCATATAGTAACCATAAAACACAATGCAATTTTGTAAAACATAGGATAAGTATGATCAAAGAAGGAGGCATGCCTTCGTTGTTGAGTCTTTCTTCAGTAACCTGGTTCTGTTCACGTGCAACATCATCATCACTCCCTACTCGCGTAACAATAACAAAAGACAAACCATAAATACCAAAGCAAAAGTAAATCCAAATAACATCCAAAACAATTTAAGAGTGGATGGATAACAGGATATTGATCAAGATGGAGATTCCAAATGAAGTAGCAAGATAGGAAGGTAAGAGATATGATTCAACGAAGGGAAAGGGTTAGGTTGACACGGCTAATGAAGACTTGGCGATCAAGACTAACGTTCTAATATGAATTATGCGATTAAACACTAGTAGTGCCCACTACACATCTCGACAAACTGCATAGGAAACTACTGTATGACAAACATAATGGCATCGACACACCATGGAACCAACACATGCATTTTAACTACACAATCACAACATGGCATAATAAATGTAAAAGATAACCACAAATAAATATTTAGATGGAATCTAAATATTTATAATGGTCAATAGCAACATTTACATCAACTATATGCTAGTTCAAAAGGAAGCATTCCCTAAGATATCCAAACCAACATTATAAACCTTCGTAGTCAAGCAATCAAACATAATTCAATAAAATGATTTGAAATGATATAGGTCTAGCCGTAAAACATTACTAAAATAAAATAGGATCAAGTATATCAAACAATTAATAAGAAACTATACAAAAAATGAAACAAAATGATGAACAACTATCCTAGACATGGTATGATTAAGGTTAATAATCAACCACAAGTATATATTTGGATGAATCCAAATATTCATAATGGTTTACAACAAGCAAATACTAAACCCCAATCATAACAACTATTAGCAACTATTTTCAATAACGAAGGACAAACCAATCCTATCACAAACTATTTGTCAATTACATAATCAGACACATCATACAAGGCATGTGAGTATAGAATCATGAAGAGGCCTTATCTAATAACATAAGCACTAAAGATAGGAGTTTCTACGAGAAGATACTAAGCTACGGCATGGTCTTAGCAATAAAGAACAACCTATACTAATAACCACTATCAGTTATAATATGACTAGCACACAACTCATCTAACATGAACGGTAAATGATTCTAAGCATGTGATGAACTATTGCAACACATATCAAACACTCTCAACACTAACATGAGACAAATCAAGCATATGTGAGAAACACAAGTACAAGTATACACATGGAATATAATAACCCATGAAAGATCACTATCATGACCCGATGTCTAGACTTAGGCATACCACAAATGCAAGAGTAAGATAACTAGATATGATGCTAAGCATGGATAATCTTCACACAACATGCCAAAATATGCTATTAATAGAATACAACTTGTAACTATGAGATAACCCAGTTGATAACAACTAACCTGAGATCAAACACGACATTAACATACAACACTACCATGATAGTTATGAAATAAGCACATGAAAGCATATTAAGCACGTAGGGTAAACAAGTAGATCATGGCATCAACCAAACCAAGCAATGATATATCGTAGAATGACTAAGAGAGACAACATGCATTTCTATCAAGTACAACTTACACTTGTAAAGACATAGGCATGGCTGTTCTATAACATGAATTGATACATGCACTATCCTCTAGTTATATTGTCACAACATCATGGAATGGTATTGATCAAGCAAGCTGGAATCATACACCACTAGCATGTATCTCTACCAAGCAAAGTCTAACAATATACACCATCATATCGTAAATCCTAGCAATGTTATAACACATCGAAATCATACAATAAAACAAGCATTCAACGTTTGAGCAAGTGCTAGCATGACATGGTATTGTCCTAGGTAAATAAAACACATTGAATAATTATCAAGGTGTAATAAACTAATTTCTATGCCACAAGAAATAAATCCTACAAAGGAACACAATTATAACCATGACATAAAAGCATCGAACCATGTAAACTTGGATAATAAACATCTAGAAAAGAAGAGGAACTAGGAAATTATATTCTATGCAACAAAGTATAATGCACTCATTTCCAAAGAACAAGACATTTCATTTGACCTCTAGCATAAGCAAAACCATGCGACAACACCTAGAAGGAAAATAACAATAATATGAACATCTATTGTACGAATGACATGATTTCAAACCAATAAAATAAACATGTGAGATGGATGAACATGAATATGTAAACTATATCTAATATATCTTCATGCTAAACAATAAGAAAATAAGAAGAATTTAATAATTAGAGAAATCAAACAAAGCTTAGAATAATCTTACAAAGTCCTAAGCATGGAGATAATTTACCAAAAATTTGTATGCATTCTCAACATAGAGCAATAAAGAGTACTAGGCATTATTTAAATGATAACAATACGATTACCCACCAATGCTCCAAATCTAATTAAAATAGTAACACCCGACAAGCATGTACAAACAATAATAATCCGATACAGCAATCAACTCCTACACATGGTAAGAATTTGCAAAGACTTGTACAGAGACATCATAGGACTACGCACGCACCAAAGAAAAAATATCATCAAGAACAAACTATAGTTGACAATTTAAATAATCCTACAAACATGACTAATAAATCACATGACACTCTCGTAAAAATGAGATGATTAGCATGCACTCCTAACATATCCCGAACAGATGAATGATAAAATATTAACACAAAAGTTCACGGGTGAACTACTACACATGCGATAATTCACAAGACCTATTGCAAACGCATATCACACTACTATATGATGCATGAAATTAACAAATGAAACCGTACAAAACTATATTAAAATATATCATTCTAATTAAAAAAACAACTGGATAAAACACATTCTAAAAATTAAATTGCCGATCTAGCAAACTAGTTCCACCAATAGGTTCCTATTGTCATAGGGAGCATTTGATACATTCGGCATGAAGTCATCCGAGGAACAGAAACTACGGGAACATGCCGATGCCACCGAATGGCCTCCTATTTTGGACGCACGTGGCCAACTAAAGAAATATGCCCTAAAGTGATGCCTAACAGATGGACAAGGTATAGGGAAGTGAGCCTGTGAAAGGAATTGGACAAGAGCTCACCGAACTTGTTGAAACAGCGCGATGAACTTGACGAACAGTGTAGACGTACATGCAGAATTCTTCGTGTGCAGTCGACAGAACGAACTTCTTCTTCCCTGAATGGATTCATGGCATGGTGGAGAAGAACCTGGTGTGAGGGTTTGGATGAAGATGACGTGCATCACCGGGATCGAGCACATCGTCCATGGAGCATCACCTTTTTAAGAGAGTTTCTGGATAGGAAGAGGAAGCAAGAGGGTAGGGATGCTACGGGAGTTGTAAGAGGAGCTCAGGGCACACATATATATACTCATGGATTGTGAAACGGTTGAGAGATTAAGAGAGTTCAAGGGAGGGTGATTCATTCATGGGTGTGGCTCTTCCTTCCTGTACTTGTGCCTGTACGTTTACGTGCGTGAGGGCAGGAGACGAAGGGCTATGGGGCTGGCACGGGGAGATAAACCAAGTGGAAGGTAAAAGGAAAGAGGAGGAATTAAAGGAGCCAAGGTGAATGGACGTGGTGGCTCTTGCGTGGACGTTTCACTTTCTTCTGTAACATGAGAACGTACACATGAAGGAGAGAAGAGGGGGTCGCTTGTGTGGGTGTTAGGCCAGATCAGCCAGCCCATTAGGAGGAAGTAAAAAAAGAGAGAGGGAGGTGTTAGCTGCAGCCCAAGGGAGAGAAAAGATATGCAGCTTGGCCCAGTCGATTGGGAGAAAAGGAAAATTAGAAGAGAAAAGAGACAAGCAGATTGGACATGAGCAATTCGGCCAAAGTTTGAGACAAGGAAACAAATTTATTTCTTCCTAGAAAAATATAAAGAAGGAAAAGAAGGTCGAACAATCAAACAAATTTAAGAAGACCAAAGCAAATTCAAAGGCGCATATTTAATTATGCTAAACAAGAGAAAATAGAGCCCGACTAAAAGAAAGAAGTAAACACAAATTTTAATTTAGGTTCACAATAGCGAATTAAATTCATTAAATTATAAAATTCTAATTTAAGCTTGGTTAACAAATAAAACAAATGAAATTTTCTCGCCCTGATTTTTTGAAAACTTTTTCTTAAACATTCCGATAATCGGGATGTTACATTAAGCATTGTATTGCAGTATCTTCAACTCTTCCGCGGTAGCATAACGGTTCGGTTCTCTCCCATTAAAGAATTCACCTTGCAAGCCAATACACAGAATAGCCCAAACGGCAGGGTTATGTCCAAGAATATGTATTTTCATCTTATGCTTCCAACTAGTAAAATTTGTACCATCAAAGTAAGGACCTCTACGGTGGTAATTTCGCTCGCTAGACGTCATACTCTTCTAGGTTGTGAAACCAAGGCTATGATCATCAAAGCTATGGAAATCAAGGCAAATGGAGACCAAAGCTCTGATACCACCTGTAGGATCGAAAGTGTGTCTAGAGGGGGGTGATTAGACCACTTGACCAAATAAAAATCTAGCCTTTTCCCAATTTTAAGTCTTGGCAGATTTTTAGCAACTTAGCACAAGTCAAGCAATCAACCTACACATGCAAGTATAAGAGTATAGCAGCGGAATGTAAATCATTGCACATGAAGGTAAACGGAGGAGTTTAGATGGAGCAAACGCAATATAGACACGGAGATTTTTGGCGTGGTTCCGATAGGTGATGCTATCGTACATCCACATTGATGGAGACTTCAACCCACGAAGGGTAACGGTTGCGCGAGTCCACGGAGGGCTCCACCCACGAAGGGTCCATGAAGAAGCAACCTTGTCTGTCTCACCATGGTCATCGCCCACGAAGGACTTTCCTCACTTTGGTAGATCCTCACGAAGTAGGCGATCTCCTTGCCCTTACAAACTCCTTGGTTAAACTCCACAATCTTGACGAAGGCTCGCAAGTGACACCTAACCAATCTAGGAGACACCACTCTCCAAAAGATAATCGATGGTGTGTTGATGATGAACTCCTTACTCTTGTGCTTCAAATGATAGTCTCCCCAACACTCAACTCTCTCTCACTGATTTGGATTTGGTGGAAAGATGATTTGAGTGGAAATTAACTTGGGGAAGGCTAGAGATCAACATTATTGTGGTTGGATTGGAATATCTTGGTCTCAACACATGAGTAGGTGGTTGTCTCTCAGAAAATGAATGGTAGAAGTGTAGTCACGTTCTGATGGCTCTCTCCACAAATGAAGAGTGGGTGGAGGGGTATAAATAGCCTCCACACAAAATCTAACCGTTACACACAATTTACCAAACTCGGTGGGACCGAATCATGAAACTCGGTTAGACTGATTTAGTTTAAAATGTGAACGTTGGGATTTTTGGTGGGACCAACATGTCAACTTGATGGGACCGATTTCATTAGGGTTAGAGCATAACGTAATCTCGGTGAGACCGATCACATAAACTTGGCGGGACCAATTTTTGTAATAGGCAAACAGAGAATTGGTCAGGAAAACTCGATGGGACCGATCGCTTTTCCATAAACCATTTTATTAGGAGACATACCAATAGGATTTTTATAAGTTGTTCTATAAGCCCAAAGTGCATCATTCAATTTCTTAGACCAATTCTTTCAGGACCTATTAATAGTTTTTTGTAGTATTAGTTTTATTTCTCTATTGCTAAGTTCAACTTGGCCACTAGACTGGGGATGATAAGGTGATGCAATTCTATGGTTGACATCATATTTCGCAAGCATTTTATGGAAAGCACCATGAATAAAGTGTGAACCACCATCAGCCATTAAATATCTAGGGACTCCAAACCTTGGGAAAATAACCTCTTTAAGCATTTTAAAGGAAGTGTTATGATCAACACTACTAGTTGGAATAGCTTCTACCAACTTAGTAACATAATCAACAGCAACCAAAATATGAGTATACCCATTAGAGGAAGGAAAATGTCCCATGTAATCAAAACCCCAAACATCAAATGGTTCAGCAGCAAGAGAATAATTCATAAGCATTTCCTGATGCTTACTGATATTACCAATTCTTTGACATTCATCACAAGATAAAACAAACTTACGGGCATCTTGAAGAGAGTAGGCCAATCAAAACGAGATTGCAATACCTTGTGAGCAGTTCTACCTCCCGCATGATGTCCTCCATAAGCTTCGGAATGACATTTCCGTAGGATTTGCCCCTGTTCATGCTCTGGTACACAATGTCTAATAGTACCATCTACTCTTTCTTTATAAAGATGTGGGTCATCCCAAAAGTAATGTCTTAAATCATAGAAGATTTTTTTTCTTTTGTTGGTATGTGAAACTAGGTGGTATATATTTAACAACAATATAATTAGCATAGTCAGCATGCCAAGGAGTGTTGTGAGAAACATTTATTGTGGCTAATTGTTCATCAGGAAAACTATCATCAATAGGTTGTGGGTCATTAAGAATATTTTCTAACCTAGACAAGTAGTCTTCTACGGGGTTCTCAGCTCCTTTCCTACCAGTGACATGTAAGTCAAATTCTTGTAACAAGAGAACCCACCTAATGAGTCTAGGTTTAGCATCTTTCTTTTTCATAAGATATTTTATAGCAGCATGGCCGGTATGAACTATTACTTTGGAATCGACAATATATGATCTGAATTTATCACAAGCAAACACAACTGCTAAAAATTCCTTTTCAGTAGTAGCATAATCTCTTTGGGCAATGTCTAGAGTTTTACTAGCATAATGGATAACATTTAATTATTTATTAACTCTTTGTCCTAAAACAACACCAACAACATATTCACTAGCATCACACATTATTTCAGAAGGTAAGTTCCTATCAGGTAGTTGAACAATAGGTGCAGTAGTTAAGTGTTTCAAAGGCTTCTACACAATCATCATCAAAACAAATGGAAAATCCTTTTGTAAAAAGATTTGTAAGAGGCCTAGAAATTTTAGAGAAGTCTTTAATAAACCTCCTATAGAAACCAGCATGACCGAGAAAACTATGAATACCTTTAATATCTCTAGGACATGGCTTTTTTCAATTGCATCAACTTTAGCTTTATCCCCTCAATACCTCATTCAGAAATTTTATGTCCCAAGACAATACCTTCATTACCCATAAAGTGGCACTTCTCCCAATTCAAGACAAGATTAGTTTGCTCACATATCTGCAAAACTCAATCAAGGTTGCTTAAGAAATCATCAAAAGAAGTTTCGTAAATGAAAAAACCATTAATGAAAACATCAACAATCTTTTCACAAAAATCAGAGAATATAGTAGTCATACATCTTTGAAAGGTAGCAGGTGCATTGCATAAACCAAAAGGCATACGTCTATAAGCATAAGTTCCAAAAGGACAAGTAAAGGTGGTTTTCTCTTGATCGGGTTGTGAGACAGGTATTTGAGGAAAACTAGAATATCCATCAAGAAAACAAAAGTGTGTGTGCTTAGATAATCTTTCTAGAATTTTATCAATAAAAGGCAAAGGGTAACGATCTTTTCTAGTTGCTTTATTTAATTTTCTAAAATCAATTACCATTCTATAGCCAGTAACAATTCTTTGTGGGATAAGTTCATTTTTTATTATTAGGAACAATAGTAATACCTCCCTTCTTAGGTACACAGTGAATGAGACTTACCCATCTACTATCAGCTATGGATTAGATTATACCGGCTTCCTGAAGCTTTTACATTTCAGTTCTTACCACTTATTTCATTTTAAGATTCAAACATTGTTGATGATCAACAATGGGTTTAGTATCAGGTTCCATATTAATCTTGTGCACATAGAGAGTGGGACTAATGCCCTTAAGATCATCAAGAGTATGTACAATAGCAGCTCGGTGCTTCTTCAGAATTTTCAATAACCTTTCTTCTTCTTGTTCTGAAAGGTTAGCACTAACAATAATAGGATATACCTTTTTCTCATCAAGATAAGCATATTTCAAAGTGTCAGGCAACTTTTTTAATTCAAACACAGGATCACCTTTAGGTGGAGGAGGACCTCCTAGAGTTTCAATAGGCAAATTGTGTTTAAGCAGAGGTTGTTGTTCAAAGAAGATTTTATCTATTTCATTTCTTTCATGCATATGCATATCATTTTCATGGTCTAGCAAATATTGTTCTAGTGGATCAGTAGGATGCATGGCAATATGATACATCCATTTTTCATCATGATTTTAATTTGATATTTATTGTGTTATGGGCTGTTATTACACATTATAGTACAATACTTATGTCTTTTCTCTCTTATTTTATAAGGTTTACATGAAAAGGGAGAATTCCGGTAGCTAGAATTCTGGACTGGAAATGGAGCAAATATTAGAGGCCTCAACTCCAAAAGTCTTGAAACTTCACGGAGAATATTTTTGTAATATGTAAAAAATATTGGGCGAAGAAAGCACCAGAGGGGGGCCACCTGCCATCCACAAAGGTGGAGGGCGCGCCCTTCGGTGTTGTGGGCCACCTGGCAGGTCCCCGATGCCCATCTTCTGCTATATGGTGTTTTTTGACCTGGAAAAAAAAATAAGAAGGAAGCTTTCGGGATGAAGCACCGCTGTCTCGAGGTGGAACTTGGGCAGAACCAATCTAGGGCTCCGGCGGAGCTGTTCTACCGGGGAAACTTCCCTCCGGGAGGGGGAAATCGAAGCCATCATCATCACCAACGATCCTCTCATTGAGAGGGAGTCAATCTCCATCAACATCTTCACCAGCACCATCTCCTCTCAAACCCTAGTTTATCTCTTGTATCCGATCTTTGTCTCAAAACCTCAGATTGGTACCTGTCGGTTGCTAGTAGTGTTGATTACTCCTTGTAGTTGATGCTAGTTGGTTTATTTGGTGGAAGATCATATGTTCAGATCCTTAATTAATACTCCTCTGATTATGAACATGAATATGCTTTGTGAGTAGTTACTTTTGTTCCCGAGGACATGGGAGAAGTCTTGTTATAAGTAATCATGTGAATTTGGTATTAGTTCGATATTTTGATGAGATGTATGTTGTCTTTCCTCTAGTGGTGTTATGTGAACGTCGACTACATGACACTTCACCATGATTTGGTCCTAGGGGAAGGCATTGGGAAGTAATAAGTAGATGATGGGTTGCTAGAGTGACAGAAGCTTAAACCCTAGTTTATGTGTTGCTTCGTAAGGGGCTGATTTGGATCCATATGTTTCATGCTATGGTTAGGTTTACCTTAATTCTTCTTTCATAGTTGCGGATGCTTGCGATAGGGGTTAATCATAAGTAGGAGGCTTGTCCAAGGAAGGGCAGAACCCAAGCACCGGTCCACCCACATATCAAATTATCAAAGTAACGAACGCGAATCATATGAGCATGATGAAAACTAGCTTGACAGTAATTCCCATGTGTCCCCGGGAGCGCTTTGCTTTATATAAGAGTTCGTATAGGCTTGTCCTTTGCTACAAAAAGGATTGGCCACCTTGATGCACCTTGTTTACTTTTGTTACTTGTTACCAGTTACGAATTATCTTATCACACAACTGTCTGTTACCGAAAATTTCAGTGCTTGCAGAGAATACCTTGCTAAAAGCACTTGTCATTTCCTTCTGCTCCTTGTTGGGTTCGACACTCTTACTTATCGAAAGGGATACTATATATCCCCTATTCTTGTGGGTCATCAAGACTCTTTTCTGGCACCATTGCCGGGGAGTGAAGCGCCTTTGGTAAATGGAATTTGGTAAGGAAACATTTATATAGTGTGCTGAAATTTAGTGACACTTGTTACTATGGAAAATAATCCTTTGAGGGGATTGCTCGGGGTATCTTCACCCCGAACAGAAGAGCAAAGAGTTGCTCCTCAACCTACTGCACCTACTGAAAATATTTATTATGAAATTCCTTTGGGTATGATAGAGAAACTGCTAGCTAATCCTTATGCAGGAGATGGAACATTACATCCTGATATGCACCTAATCTATGTGGATGGAGTTTGTGGATTATTTAAGATTCCAGGTATGATCGAGGATGTTGTCAAGAAGAAGGTATTCCCTTTATCTTTGAAGGGAAATTCATTGACATGGTATAGGCTATGTGATGATATTGGATCATGAAACTACAACCGACTGAAATTGGAATTTCATCAGAAGTTTTATCCTATGCATCTGGTTCATCGTGATCGGAATTATATACATAATTTTTGGCCTCGTGAAGGTGAAAATATCGCTCAAGCTTGGGGGAGGCTTAAGTCAATGTTATATTCATGCCCCAATCATGAGCCTCAAGAGAAATTATTATTCAAAAAATTTATGCTCGGCTTTCTCATAATGATCGATCCATGCTCGATACTTCTTGTACTGGTTCTTTTATGAAGAAGGATATTGAATTCAAATGCGATTTATTGGAAAGAATTAAACGCAACTCTGAGGATTGGGAACTCAACGAAGGTAATGAGTTAGGTATAAACCTTAAGTTTGATTGTGTTAAATCTTTTATGGATGCTGATGCTTTTCGTGATTTTAGCACCTAATATGGACTTGACTCTGAGATAGTAGCTTCTTTTTGTGAATCATTTGCTACTCATGTTGATCTCCCTAAGGAGAAGTGGTTTAAATATAATCCTCCCATTGAAGTGAAAGTAGTAGAACCTATTAAAGTTGAAGAAGAAACTATTACTTATAATGTTGATCCTATTGTTCCTACTGCTTATATTGAGAAACCACCTTTCCTTGTTAGAATAAAGGATCATGCTAAACCTTCACTTGTGGTTCGTAAGAGTTATACTAGAACACCTACACCCCCCGAGCAAATTAAAGTTGAACCTAGTATTGCTATGGTTATAGATCTCTTGGTTGATAATATTGATGGGCATGTTATTTATTTCTGTGATGAAGCTGCTAGGATTGCTAAACATGATATTAAAGATAAACACAGACCTGTTGTTGGCATGCCTGTTGTTTCTATTAAAATAGGAGATCATTTTTATCATGGCTTACACTACTGCAGGATGCTGCTAATGCGACACTACGATCAAAGACCCTTTGAGAGACTGTGTGCGATGCAATAATCGCAAACGGTGTTGTATGAAAACCGTCAGAAATGTGTAAAACGTTTGCGATAAAGGATGCATCAAGCACGGTTCAGGTTTTATTTGCGTGTGCGATGAAGGGCATAGAGTTCAGTTCAATGAACTGTTTGCGATGAGGAGGAACAAAAGAAACGGGCAGCCAGATGAAGGCGTGTGCGATACACAACATATAGTTCACTTGGATGAACTGTTTGTGATTAGGCAACACAAAAGAAATGGTCAGCCAGATCAAAGGGTGTGCGATATACGGCATGCGGTTCACTCGGATGAACGGTTTGCGTTGAGACATGAGAACAGAAATGGTTCAAATGAACAAGATGTGTGTGATACAAGGCAAACAGGTCTGTAATCGGAGACGTGTGCGAAGACCGATAACAACACAGACGATTACTGCTAACAAGCTAGTTGTGATATGCTCTATCTACACAACATCTATTGGCCATTGTAGGATGGGCGGTCATCTAGATACGCCATAAGGATGTGAAGAGGAATTCCTATCAGCAAGGACTAGTTGTTCCACTAGTAGCTCATGTAAGAAAACTATCAAGTTAAGTGTGCTCGGGCTAGAGCATCCATCGGATGGGTGATTGGATGGGAAGTTGTGTCGATCTTAAATTAGGTGATGAGATGGGTTGTTTCGGTCAAATGACCGAAATGCCCCATTCGCTCAGCTAATTTAACCTTGAGGTCCTTGTTTTTTAGCACATGTTAAAGAAGGTCTACCGCATTACTTTTTGACAATGTGCGATACGTGGCATACATTTGATCCATCTGACCTATTTCTGATGGAATAGGTCGTGTGTGTTGTGCGCAAACGCTTGCTAGTATTCAACCGTTTGGGATTGATGAATTCATCACCGACGGGTTCCCTAGTGTGGTCCGTGTTCATCTGATCATCATCTACTTCTTGTGCTAGCTTGATGCTAAGTTTCCATTAATTGATGGCGTTTTATGAACACGCCACTGTTTCCCGCCATTTCCTCACCTGTTTCCCGTCACCCTACTATATTGCGCATAGGGGGCGCGCGACGCACGGAGGCGACAAGCGTAGCCTGTAGCACATCCACCTTTTCCAAGCATGCAAACCCACCAAAGCACCGCCTCTGCCATCAACCTCGTCGACGAGGAAAACAAGCAGGCGCCACGGCCCGTCGAGGCCGAGGCGCTCCCCGGCAACGCGATGGACGACGCCATGATGCACGTCATCGCCAGGGTTGAGAAGACCTTTGGCGCATGGAGCTTGAGCGCCGCGGATCAAGATAGGCATGTCAGCGCCGACAGGCTGCAGCTCCCTGCACAACATGATCGATGGCACACCGCAGAGCAAGCTAGGCGCATCCGCGCCGATAGGCCATGGCTCGCCGCACGGCGAGACCATTGGAGCGCCGCAGAGCGAGAGGTGCGGCGCGCCGCACAGCAAGAGCGGATCAAGCAGCGCTTGCCTGCTGTCGACACGACGTCGCAGCTGGGTACATGTCCCGTCAGTACCCCCATTCCTTGCCAGGAGTGGGCAGAGGCCCTCAGGGCCGTACTTGCACCACACGCCGGCCGCGCCATACTTGCACCGGACTCCCACCGCACCATTCGCATGGGTGCCGCCGTTCGCCTTGTCCGCGGCCCACTAGATGCCAATGCGCTGGTCCGTAGGCTCAACCGCCTCCTTGGCCCAGGTGTCCACCTGGGCGCAGTAGAGGAACATGGTCGTCGCATCATCGAGCTGGTGATCTTCGATGAAATAGCCAACTTGGAGCTCGAGATCGAGCTCCAGATGTACCGTGAGCGTGTCGACCGCTTGGACGAACGCCTGCACGAGTTAAGGCAGAGCCAAGAGCAACCCTAGGCAAGGGTTGCTCTGGTCATCGTCTCATGGACACGTTTTATTTTGAGAAGTTGTTTCGACGTGGCTAGCTATGTATTCACAACAATCATACTATTGCTCTGTTTATTGCTCTGTTTCAATGTGTGTACTCTGTTTTCCATTCTTATATGTTCTGTTTCAATGTGTGTGTATATGCTTTCCATTCTGTATACGTGGATGATAACAGCTAGATTCAAATTAGTATACAAAAACAGATAGAAAATGGAATTCATAATATATATATATATATATATATATATATTAAATCTTCATTAGATCATCACAGAATATATATATATATATATATAATATCATCACACTTAACTACTAGGTTCAATGCATAAAATGGAAAATGATCAATACTAAAACTAATAATCCCTCCTGGGCCATTATTCTGGCAGCCTCACGCCAGCAGCTCCCTGGTGCGTGGCGTCTTTCCAGTGCGGAGGCAATACTCCGACTCCTCCACCTTGCAGCGCTGGACATACCGATCTGCCTCTTGCTGGCGGACGCGTGTGGCCGATCTTGCCATTTCATTGGGCGCCCACGAGAGCTCCTCATTGGTGGCACGCTGGAGCTTATCTGCCCACCTCCATGCAGTGACGAGGCGCCCAGTGCCTATGACCTTCCTCGCGAAGTACCTGTCTTCGTACACCTCCTCGGCACGACGACGCACCCGCCCCCAAAGCTCCACCGCCTCCTTTTTCCAGGCGGCATCACGGGCTTCACAGGTCGCCTGGTACCTTGCTTCCTCCTCCACCATCTCCTTCTTGAATGCCACTTGCCTGGCTTTCTCTGCCGGCTGCAGCGACTTCCACAGACAAAGTTGTACTGGCCCCAAAACCAACCCAAAGTTGGGGGGGGGGGGTCCGGCGCAACCTTGTCAGGCGGCGCGTAGGGGTCCTCGTCGCTGCTAATCGAGTGAGCGTCCTCAAGGGGAGGCGACTCCTCGTCGGTGTGTGGGCATACCGGCGGCGCCATGGCAGATATTTGAGAGAGAGAGAGAGGGCGAGCGAGGGGAGGATGTAGATGAGAATGCAGGCGGGACGACTTGAGCAAGGTATTATTTATTGGTGGCCGAAATATAGATTGACGAGGACAGTATAAACGCCAGCCGCCGGAATTTATGAGTGCTGTAGTTTGAATTACACATGATTCTCGCAGCAAAATCCATGTGTGAACATAATAGCCAAAATCCATGTGTGAACATAATAGCTAACGGTTTCCAATACAGAACCGTGTCTGATTAATGATCCCCGCCATTCACCTACCAAACCTCGGGCCGCGAGATAGACTGCCAATCGTGGGGGGGGGGGGGCGGTTGTCTTGCCAGATCTTTACATTTTCTTTTTTGAACACCAGATATTTACATCGTCTGATGATTTTTTAACTCGTACACAAGTACACAAAAATATGATTTTTCAAACTGTTTTGGTTAGGCGTTGTATGTAGATGTAGTTCAAATTTGAATTACGGTCATTAAATGGTTAGAAAAACACCTAAATGTCTTTAAAAGGTCAAATGACCCCTGGAAATTTCCAAATTTTCACATGACAGTTGTATTAGTGCACGTTAAACATAGGAAAAAATTTGAAGGCCGTAAGAGGAAGCTATCTCCCGTTTGTCATCAAACATGCATTGTTCCCTCTCGGAACCACGAACCTTCTAGCGAGTTGCTCCGGTTTGTGAGGGGTGTGTGTCCAAACTTTCGTCAAACATGCCAATTTCTTTACCACATCATCTTGGTCGCATGGCATTACATCAACCAAGGTTTCATGTGTTTCTGATTTTTTTTTGGAATTAAAATGCCATGCCACTCCATGCATACGTATTCATGCAGATGTGTCCATGTCGTGATACAATATGTTTGAAAATTCCTTCTAGTTTACTGCACATGGAATTAACTCGCACACAAGTACACAAATATGATTTTTCAAACCGTTTTGGTTAGGCGTTGCATGTAGATGTAGTTCAAATTTGAATTACGGTCATTAAATGGCTAGAAAATCACTTAAATGTCTTTAAAAAGGTCAAATGACCCCTAGAATTTTCAAAAAATTCACATTACAGTTGTAGTAGTGCACGTTACACGTAGAAAAGAATTTGAAGGCCGTAAGAGGAAGCTATCTCCCGTTCATCATCAAACAAGCATTGTTCCCTCTCGGAACCACGAGCCTTCTAGTGAGTTGCTTCGGTTTGTGAGGGGTGTGTGTCCAAACTTTGGTCAAACATGCCAATTTTTTACCACATCATCTTGGTGGCATGACATTACATCAACCAAGGTTTCATGCGTTTCTGATTTTTTTATTTTTTGGAATTAAAATGCCAAGTAACTCCATGCTTAATTGTGTCATAGCCATTAGACCAATATGTTTGAAAATTCCTTCCAATTTACTGCACATGGAATTAAATCACGCACAAGTACACGAAATATGAGTTTTCAAACCGTTATTGTTAGCTGTTGCATGTAGATGTAGTTCAAATTTCAATTACAGTCATTAAATGGCTAGAAAATCACTTAAATGTCTTAGAAGGTCAAATGACCCCTGAAATTTTCCAAAATTTGACATGACAGTTGTATTAGTACTACAAAATTTCTCATTCATTTAAAACACCATCCGTTGGCACTTTATTCCAAATTCATTTTCCACGGCTAATAAAAAATATCTACAACATCACACACATTTGTTTTCTAGGAACCCTTTCGACGAAAATATTTGGGTCTATTTAAGTCTCCCTCTTTAAGCTTCGCCGGCTCGTCTACTCTAGTGCCGGCAACCCCCGAATCCACGAATCCCGATCCCCATTCCTGCACCCCCTTCTTGCAAAGATGACGCCGAGGAAACGCTTCGTGAAGGCCTGTACGATGCCCCCCTGAGCGTCGCCACCTACGCCGAGAGTGCCACCGCATCCACATTGAGCGCGGCCGCTTTCGCCGAGAGGGCGTCTGCGGCAGCCGACAGGGTAGCAGCAGCAGCCGAGACGGCTGCAGCTGCTGCTGCGACGACGGCTGCAAACGCCGAGAGCGCTCGAGCTGCCGTCCGTGCCGCTGATGTCACCCTGGCCTGGGTCGAGGCCATCCACGGCAAGATCGAGGATGCACACGCCAAGATATTCTAGGCCACCTTGGACTCCAGCATGCAACCCACGTCTAAAAAGGCGGCGGTGGCCATGGAGCACCTGCTTCCTCATGAGGTCACCGAGCGGGAGCTGGAGAGGCAGGAGGTGGCGGAGATTGAGGAGCGCCGGGAGGAGGAGTTGCGCATGGCCGAGGTCGAGGTAGAGAAGAGTCTGTCCGTTGAGGAATCGGCGGTGGAGCACCAACGCGACCTCTCACGCAGCCACTACTACGAGTACTACAACCTTGACGGCGGCGCCAAGGACGAGGACGAGGACATGGTTGACTCCAGCAGGGGGAACGCGGAGTTCACCAACAGCGGCATGTCACCAGGACAAGTCATCGACGTCTCATCTCACACCGGTGATGCACAGGCCGCTGCGGCGGCGGATTTTTAATTATGCATACTTAGGCTTTGTTTTTAATGTTGATCTTTTGTTAGAGCAACATTTAGGTCAACTGGCTCTGTGTAATTACTAAAATTGCTCGATTCAGTAAGTGTGGCCTATCTGTTGCACGCTCTTTTGTGTGCCCAAATTAGCAAGCGATGTTAAATTATGCAATGACGTACCCGGGGAAATTTCCACCAAAATTTGAATTATCAAACTCATCCCATGCGCGTAAAGCAGAAGAATCATTTGCGATGCACACAATCGTTCAAAGTGAATGGTCCAGCGGCACCGCGCGCGTTCATGGTGAATGCGCCCATGCCTTGAGACCAAAATTTGAATTATCAAACTCATCCCATGCGCGTAAAGCACAAGAATCATTTGCAATGCACACAATTGTTCAAAGTGAATGGTCCGGCAACACTGCACGCAAAGTTTCCCTCCACATTTCCAAAATTTTGGCCTACCGCCAAAATATCTACCCCGCCCCCCTTCCCCACCCCTTTTCTCCCCGACCACAAGTCACATTTCCCCTATTTTCTCCTTCCTTCCTTCCTTCCTTGCTAAGCTATAGCCGCTTCCTCGCTCTCGCCGTCTCGCATCGTACCACCGGTGTCGCCATGGTCTTCTTCAAAGACATCTCCAGCGGTTCCTCCTCCGGCGACTACTCCTTCACCACCCGGGTATGCCTCTCTTCTCTCTCTCGGGCTATGACTTGGGATGAAGGATTTTTACCCGAAGGTCGATGTGAGTCGTTTCTTCCTCTTGTAGCTCCCTAAGACCATCAGTGGCCATGAATGGAGCGGGGTGGCTGAAGATCTATCTGTTCGTTGTCACCATCAATCTTCATGCGTGAAGCTAGTTGCGTTTGATTCTGTGGACAGTGGGAGGAAGCTTCTGGCATGTGCAGAGAAGGTTAGACCCTCTTTCGTTGTTACAAATCATTTGTTAGATGTGATTCATACGCTGTCACGGTCCCAACCCATTCATACCACACCTTCAACCAAAAGCATCCTAAGACAGTGTCACGGTTTGTACCTAGTATCTTAAATTGTTGCCATCTCATCAGCGGTGCCATTAGAAAATTATTTGGCACCGCTTTAGCAGTTTGTGCGGCCAACTTTGGTCCACACATCCGAGCAACCAAGCAGTAAAATAATAAATCTTTATGGCAGGAAGGAACTGGGCATCGGAGCAACTACGTGCTCCGGAGTCCGGGTCCCTGATTTGTTTCCGCTGCATCGGCTCGCTAGTGTAGGGCACCGGTGCGAGATGTAGTATTTACCCCAGTTTTGGCATACATAGTGGACGACCTTAGTGCTATTAGTTCTATGTTACTAAATTTGTGCATGTACACACTTGTTAGTATCAATTTGCTGTCATCCAAACATTGTCACTATGTTGTTGCAGTTATATTTACCTTCCACATAAAATGTTCAATTTGTTATTTATTGTACATGAGTAAGAACTTGTAGCATCGTTGTAGTTAATTATAGCTTCTGATTTTCCAGAATTTGGTTGTTTTCTCAGTACCAGTTATTTCATTTGCACATTGATCTTTTTGAGAAGATATGTCAGAATTAACATGTTTCTTCAGTTTTTCAAAATAAGCATTGGTGATTTTCTATGTTGCTATAAACCTACTTCCCCTACAATTGTTACTGATCTAGTTTTAAATATTACAGGATGAACGAAAGTGTTCTTACTTGGAGTGGGTTGATCAAGAGTGGCCACAGTCTTTGAAGATGTGCCTAACGAAGCTCTGGAGCATGTATGAGGAAGAGAGCACACGTAGGCTTAGAGAAAGTCTTGCCAACGCTGAAGCATATTTCAAGATGCGGGATAAAAAGTTGAAGGTGGAGAATTAATGACCCACAAGTGTAGGGGATCTATCATAGCCTTTTCGATAAGTAAGACCGTCGAACCCAACGAGGAGCGGAAGGAAATGATAACCAGTTTTCAGTAAGGTATTCTCTGCAAGCACCGAAATTATTGGTAACAGATAGTTTTGTGATAAGGTAATTTGTAACGGGTAACAAATAGTAAAAGTAAATAAGGTGCAACAAGATGGCCCAATCCATTTTGTAGCAACGGACAAGCCTGGACAAACTCTTATATAAAGGAAAGCGCTCCCGAGGACACATGGGGATTATCGTCAAGCTAGTTTTCATCACACTCATATGATTCGCGTTCGGTACTTTGATAATTTGATATGTGGGTGGACCGGTGCTTGGGTACTATCCTTCCTTGGACAAGCATCCCACTTATGAGTAACCCCTATTGCAAGCATCCACAACTACAACAGAAGTATTAAGGTAAACCTAACCATAGCATGAAACATATGGATCCAAATCAGCCCCTTACGAAGCAACACATAAACTAGGGTTTAAGATTTTGTCACTCTAGCAACCCATCATCTACTTATTACTTCCCAATGCCTTCCTCTAGGCCCAAACAATGGTGAAGTGTCATGTAGTCGACATTCACATGACACCACTAGAGGAAAGACAACATACATCTCATCAAAATATCGAACGAATACCAAATTCACATGATCACTTATAGCAAGACTTCTCCCATGTCCTCAGGAAAAACATAACTACTCACAAATCATATTCATGTTCATAATCAGAGGGGTATTAATATGCATAATGGATCTGAACATATGATCTTCCACCGAATAAACCAACTAGCATCAACTACAAGGAGTAATCAACACTACTAGCAACCCATAGGTACCAATCTGAGGCTTTGGGACAAATATTGGATACAAGAGATGAACTAGGGATTGAGATGAGATGGTGCTGGTGAAGATGTTGATGGAGACTGACCCCCTCCCGATGAGAGGGTCGATGGTGATGATTTCCCCCTCCCGGAGGGAAGTTTCCCTGCAGAACAGCTCCGCCGGAGCCCTAGATTGGTTCCGCCAAGGTTCCGCCTCGTGGCGGCGGAGTTTCGTCCCGTGAGCTTGCTTATGATTTTTTTCCTCCAAGGAAGACTCCATACAGCCAAAGATGGGCATCAGAGGGCTTCCAGGGGGCCCACGAGGCAGGGGGCATGCCCAGGGGGTAGGGCGCGCCCCCCCACCCTCGTGGACGGTGGGTGGCCCCCTCTGGTACTTATTTCTCCCAATATTTTATATATATTCTGAAACGTGCTCCCGTGAAGTTTCAGGACTTTTGGAGTTGTGCAGAATAGGTCTCTAATATTTGCTCCTTTTCCAGCCCAGAATCCCAGCTGCCAGCATTCCCCCTCTTCATGTAAACCTTGTAAAATAAGAGAGAATAGGCATAAGTATTGTGACATAATGTGTAATAACAGCCCATAATGCAATAAATATCGATATAAAAGCATGATGCAAAATGGACGTATCAACTCCCCCAAGCTTAGACCTTGCTTGTCCTCAAGCGAAAGCCAATAACAAAAAAATATGTCCACATGTTTAGAGATAGAGGTGTCGATAAAATACAATACGGACATGAGGGCATCATGATAATTCTTAGAACAGCAACATATATATATATATATATATATTGTCCTATGATCTATTATGCTAAAGTAACAATTCAATCACAATTTCAAGTATGAATCAGAAACTTCATTGAGAGATAACAAACTATAATCTCAGTCATTGAAGCAATTGCAATTTCTCATAACATCAAAAAGAGTCAATATAAGAGCTTTTTAGCAAGTCCACATACTCAACTATCATTTAGTCTTTCACAATTGCTAACACTCACGCAATATTTGTGGGTATGAAGTTTTAGCCGGACACAAAGAAAGATAAGGGCTTATAGTTTTGCCTCCCAACCTTTTACCTCAAGGGTAATGTCAACAATAGTAGTTCATGAAAACTCATATCCAATTAGCCATATATATCAGGATCTTTCCAACACATTGTGCTTGCCAAAGGATAAAATGCAAAAAGGAAAGGTGAAGATCACCATGACTCTTGCATGAAGTATAAGACAAGAATAGAAGATAGGCCCTTCACAGAGGGAAGCAGAGGTTGTAATGTGCTTTTATGGTTGTATGCACAAAATCTTAATGCAAAAGAACGTCACTTTATATTGCCATTTGTGAGATGGACCTTTATTATGCAGTCCGTCGCTTTTATTTCTTCCACATCACAAGATCGTATAAAGCTTATTTTCTCCGCACTAATAAATCATACATATTTAGAGAGCATTTTTTATTGCTTGCAACGATGACAACTTACTTGAAGGATCATACTCAATCCATAGGTAGATATGGTGGACTCTCATGGCAAAACTGGGTTTAAGGATATTTGGAAGCACAAGTAGTATCTCTACTTGGTGCATAGAATTTGGCTAGCATGAGAGGGAAAGGCAAGCTCAACATGTTGGATGATCCATGACAATATAATTTATCTCAGATGTAAGAAAACATAACCCATTATGTTGTCTTCCTTGTCCAACATCAACTCTTTAGCATGCCATATTTTAATGAGTGCTCACAATCATAAAAGATGTCCAAGATAGTGTATTTATATGTGAAAACCTCTCTTTCTTTATTACTTCCTACTAATTGCAACGATGACCAAAACTATGTTTGTCAACCCTCAACAACTTTTATTCATGATACTCTTTATATGTGAAGTCATTAATCTCCATATGATCTCTTTATTTCTTTTTATTATTTATCTTTTATTCTATTCCCTCAAGATCATAGCAAAATAATCAAGCCCTTGACTCAACACTAATCTTTCTTATATATAGCTCATGGGCTCGATTACATAGAAGGATCATAAAGCAAAACTCACAACTAGATCATACTAAAACTTTATTCTACTAGATCAAGATAATACCAAAAGGATCGAACTAAGAAAAACGGTAAAGATAAAGGTGTGATGGTGATACGATAGCGGGGCACTCCCCCCAAGCTCGGCAGTTGCCAAGGGGAGTGCCCATACCCATGTTTTCATGTCTCTTTATTAGGAGGTGGTGATGATGGAGTTGTTGATGGCGTGTGCTTCTTCCTCAATTTGTGCTTGAGGATAGAATTTTGCTCCCTTAGGTCCTCAATCTCCCGCTCAAGGCTTAATACCTTTTGCATAGTTCTTGTTTGTTCTCCTGCAAGAGACGAAAAGGGATAAACTTGATCTTAGGTTTGTTTGCTCTATTGGGGAGGCTTGACTTTTTGAACTCCACATGCATGTCCCCAGGTTGAGGTAATGGGACTTCATCTTCATCTGAGCTCGTCTCCTCCTTTCCCCTAGGCTCATAGTCTTCTTCTTCCTCCGTGGTCCAACCACAATGCTCCAAGTCCCCATAGACCTTATGATCTACAAGGTTATCAACCACATAGCTTTCTCCCTTCGAATCTTGGGATGACATATTGCTCTAATCTGCAGCAGAAACAGCTCGAAACAAAGACAAGATATTTGCGTGATACGATGGTCAAAACCTTCGGGAGATTATATAATGAATTTTTACCGACCAAAAGAAGTATCGTGCAAGAAAACAGAGTCCGGAGAGCACACGAGGTGCCCATGAGGCAGGGGCGTGCCCAGGGGGTAGGGCACGCCCTCCACCCTCGTGGAAGCCTCGTGTCCTTCCCAAACTGCTTCTTATTTTCCTATTTTTTTAATATTCCAAAACGGAGAAAAAATGCTATTAGAACTGTTTTGGAATCGGTTTACTTACCGTACCTCATACCTATTCATTTTCGGAGTCCGAAACATTCTGGAAGGTGTCCCTTATGTATTCCTCCGGGGTTATGGTTTCAATAACATTAGTTTCAACATTTATAGGATTACCTAAGATATAATGTTTGATTCTTTGACCGTTCACCACCCTCGGATTTGTGCCTTCGAAGTTGTTGATTTTTATGGCACCGGAATGGTATACCTCCTCGATGACGTAAGGACCTTCCCATTTAGAGAGAAGTTTGCCTGCAAAAAATCTTAAACGAGAGTTGTATAATAATACATTATCACCTACATTAAGCTCACGCTTTTGTATCCTTTTATCATGCCATCTTTTAACTTTTTCTTTAAACAGTTTGGCGTTCTCATAGGCATGGGTTCTCCATTCATCAAGTGAGCTAATGTCAAAAAGCCTCTTCTCACCGGCAAGTTTGAAATCATAATTGAGCTCTTTAATGGCCCAATATGCCTTATGTTCTAGTTCGAGAGGTAAGTGACAAGCTTTACCATAACCATTTTATACGGAGACATACCCATAGGATTTTCGTATGCAGTTCTATAGGCCCATAATGCGTCATCAAGTTTCTTGGACCAATTCTTCCTAGATCTATTAACAGTCTTTTGCAAAATTAATTTAAGCTCTCTATTGCTCAGTTCTACTTGGCCACTAGACTGTGGGTGATAAGGAGATGCAATTCTATGATTAACATCATACTTAGCAAGCATTTTACGAAAAGCACCATGAATAAAATGTGAACCACCATCAGTCATTAAGTATTTAGGGACTCCAAACCTCATAAAAATAACTTCTTTAAGCATCTTACTAGAGGTGGTATGATCAGCACTACTAGTTGGAATAGCTTCTACCCACTTAGTAACATAATCACCAACAACTAAGATATGAGTATACCCATTAGAGGAAGGAAAATGTCCCACATAATCAAAGCCCCAAACATCAAATGGTTCAATAACAAGTGAATAATTCATAGGAATTTCTTAACATCTACTAATATTACCAATTCTTTGACATTCATCACAAGACAAAACAAACTTACGGGCATCCTTGAAGAGAGTAAGCCAATAAAAAACCGGATTGCAATACCTTATGTGCAGTTCTATCTCCAGCATGGTGTCCTCCATAAGCCTCGGAGTGACACTTGCGTAGGATCTGTTTATGTTCATGCTCAGGTACACAACGTCTAATAACACCATCTACTCCTTCTTTATAAAGATGTGGGTCATCCTAGAAGTAATGTCTTAAATCATAGAAGAACTTTTTCTTTTTTTGGTATGTGAAACTAGGCGATATAAATTTAGCAACAATAAAATTAGCATAATCAGCATACCATGGAGCAGTACGGGAAATTTTTATGACATCTAGTTGTTCATCAGGAAAGCTATCATCAATAGGTAGTGGGTCATCAAGAACATTGTCTAACCTAGACAAGTTGTCTGCAACAGAGTCCTCAGCTCCCTTTATATCAATGATATGCAAATCAAATTCTTGTAGCAAGAGAACCCATCTAATAAGTCTAGGTTTAGCATCTTTCTTTTCCATAAGATATTTAATAGTAGCATGATCAGTGTGAACAATTACTTTAGAATCAACAATATAAGGTCTGAACTTATCACAAGCAAATACAACTGCCAAAAACTCCTTTTCAGTAGTAGCATAATTTCTTTGGGCACTGTCTAGAGTTTTACTAGCATATTGTATAACATTCAATTTCTTATCAACTCTTTGTCCTAGAACAGCCCCTACAGCATAATCACTAGCATCACACATAATTTCAAATGGTAAATTCCAATCAGGAGGCTGAATAATAGGTGCAGAGACCAAAGCTTACTTAAGTATTTCAAATGCTTCTACACAATCATCATCAAAGACAAAAGGAACATCTTTTTGTAAGAGATTGGTCAGAGGCCTAGAAATTTTAGAGAAGACCTTAATGAACCTCCTATAAAATCTGGCATGACCAAGAAAACTTCGTATACCTTTAATGTCCTTAGGACACGACATCTTTTCAATTGCATCAACTTTAGCTTTATCAACTTCAGTACCTCTTTCAGAAATTTTATGCCCCAAGACAATACCTTCATTAACCATAAAGTGACACTTCTCCCAATTCAGGACAGGATTAGTTTCTTCACATCTCTGCAAAACTCTATCAAGGTTGCTTAAGCAATCATCAAAAGAAGTTCCATAAACGGAGAAATCATCCATGAAAACTTCAACAATCTTTTCACAAAAGTCAGAGAATATAGCAGTCATACATCTTTGAAAGGTAGCAGGTGCATTGCATAAACCAAAAGGCATACGTCTATACGCAAAGGTATCGAAAGGGCAAGTAAAAGTTGTCTTTTCTTGATCCTCTTTTGACACAGGTGTTTGAGAGAAACCAGAATAACCATCTAGAAAGCAAAAATGTGTATGTTTGGATAATCTTTCTAGCATTTGATAAATAAAAGGTAAATGGTAATGATCCTTTTTAGTAGCTTTAATTAATTTGTGGAAATCAATTAACATTCTATAACATGTAACAATTCTTTGTGGGATCAATTCATCTTTATCATTAGGAACAACAGTAATACCCCCCTTCTTAGGGACATAATGGTCAGGGCTTACCCACTGACTATCAGCAACAGGATAAATTATACCTGCCTCCAGAAGCTTTAGTATTTCTTTAGTTACCACTTCTCTCATCTTAGGATGTAACCGTCGTTGGTGATCAACAACCGGTTTCGCATCTTTCTCCAATTTTATTTTGTGCTAGCATAGAGTGGGACTAATGCCCTTAAAATCATCAAGAGTATATCCAATAGCAGCACGGTACTTCTTCAGAGTTTTCAATAATTTCTTTTCTTCATGCTCTGAAAGGTTAGCACTAATAATAACAGGATATATCTCTTTCTCATCAAGATAAGCATATTTAAGAGTATCAGGTAAAGGTTTAAGCCCAAACACGGGATCACCCTCGGGGGGAGGAGGATCCCCTAGGATTTCAACAGGCAAGTTGTGTTTGAAAATAGGTCCCCGTTTAAAGAATACTTCATCTATTTCCCTTCTTTCATTCATAAACATATCATTTTCATGGTCTAGGAAATATTGTTATAAAGGATCATTAGGAGGCACAGCAATAGAAGCAAGACCAATAATTTCATCTTTACTAAGTAATTCTTTATCATGGGGTTGTCTACGAAATTTAGCAAAATTAAATTCATGAGACATATCCCCTAAACCAACAGAAACAATATTCTTATTGTAGTCTATCTTAGAATTAACAGTATTCAAGAAGGGTCTACCAAATATAATGGGACAAAAGTTATCTTGTGGGGAACCAAGAATAAGAAAATCAGCAGAATATTTAACTTTCCCACACAAGACTTCAATATCTCTAACAATCCCAGTTGGTGAAATGGTGTCTCTATTGGCAAGTTTAATAGTAACATCAATTTCCTCTATCTCAGCAGGTGCAATATCATGCATAATTTCTTTATATAAGGAATGAGGTATTGCAGTTGCACTAGCACCCATATCACATAAGCCATGATAGCAATGATCTCCTATTTTAACAGAAATAATAGACATGGCTACAACATGTCTATGTTTATTTTTAGTATCGGGTGTAGCAATTCTAGCAGCTTCATCACAGAAATAAATAACATGCCCATCAATATTATCGGCCAAGAGATCTTTAACCATAGCAACACTAGGTTCAACTTTAATTTTCTTAGAGGGATTAGATGTTCTAGTATTACTCTTACGAAATACAGTTGAAGCTTTAGCATGATCCTTTATTCTAACACGGAAAGGTGGTTTCTCAATATAAGTAGTGGGAACAACAAGATCATTATAAGTGATAGTCTTTTCTACAACTTTAATAGGTTCAACTCTTTTACTTCAATGGGAGGATTATATTTAAACCACTTCTCCTTAGGGAGATCAACATGAGTAGCAAAGGATTCACAGAAAGAAGCTACTATCTCAGAGTCAAGTCCATATTTAGTGCTAAATTCACGGAAAACATCGGTATCCATAAAAGATTTAACACAATCAAACTTAGGTGTTATACCCGACTCATTACCTTTGTCGAGGTCCCAATCTTCAGAGTTGCGTTTAATTCTTTCCAATAAATCCCATTTGAATTCAATAGTCTTCATCATAAAAGAACCAGTACAAGAAGTATCGAGCATGGAGCGATTATCGAGAGAAAGCCGAGCATAAAAATTTTGAACAATAATTTATCTTGAGAGCTCATAATTGGGGCATGAATATAACATTGACTTAAGCCTCCCCGAAGCTTGAGCAATGCTTTCTCCTTCGCGAGTCCAAAAATTATATATATAATTACGATGACGATGATCAAGATGCATAGGATAAAACTTCTGATGAAATTCCAATTTCAATCGGTTGTAGCTCCATGATCCCATATCATCACATAGCCTAAACCATGTCAATGCCTTTCCCTTCAAAGATAAAGCGAAGACCTTCTTCTTGATAACATCCTCGGGCATACCTGCAAGCTTAAATAATCCAGAAACTTCATCCACATAGATTAGGTGCAAATCGGGATGTAATGTTCCATCACCTATGAAAGGATTAGCTAGCAGTTTCTCTATCATACCCGAACGAATTTCAAAGTAAACACTTTCAGTTGGTTTAGTAGGTTGAGGAGCAACTCTTTGCTCTACTGGTCGGGGTGAAGATACCCCAAACAAGCCCCTCAAAGGATTATGTTCCATAGTAACAAGTGACACTAAATTTCAGCACACTATATAAATTTTTCCATACCAAATTCCACCTACCAAAGGCGCTTCACTCCTCGGCAACGGCGCCAGTAAAGGGTCTTGATGACCCAAAAGTGTAGGGGATCTATCGTAGCCTTTTCTATAAGTAAGAGTGTCGAACCCAACAAGGAGCAGAAGGAAATGATAAGCATTTTTCGGTAAGGTATTCTCTGCAAGCACTAAAATAATCGATAACAGATAGTTTTGTGATAAGGTAATTTGTAACGGGTAACAAATAGTAAAAGTAAATAAGGTGCAGCAAGATGGCCCAATCCTTTTTGTAGCAAAGGACAAGCCTGAACAAACTCTTATATAAAGGAAAGTGCTCCCGAGGACACATGAGAATTATCGTCAAGCTAGTTTTCATCACGCTCATATGATTCGCGTTCGGTACTTTGATAATTTGATATGTGGGTGGACCGGTGCTTGGGTACTATCCTTCCTTCGACAAGCATCCCACTTATGATTAACCCCTATTGCAAGCATCCGCAAGTACAATAGAAGTATTAAGGTAAACCTAACCATAGCATGAAACATATGGATAGAAATCATCCCCTTACGAAGCAACGCATAAACTAGGGTTTAAGATTCTATCACTCTAGCAACCCATTGTTGGTGTCAAAACCGGTAGATCTTGGGTAGGGGGTCCCGAACTATGCATCTAAGGTTGATGGTAACAGGAGACAGGGGACACGAAGTTTTACCCAGGTACGGGCCGTCTTGATGGAGGTAATACCCTACGTCCTGCTTGATTGATATTGATGAATATGAGCATTGATCTACCATGAGATCGTAATGGCTAAACCCTAGAAGTCTAGCCTGTATGACTAAGGTATTGAGTATATCCTTTCCGGACTACACCCTCCGGTTTATATAGACACTGCGGGGATCTAGGCTTACATAGAGTCAGTTACATAAGAGGGAATCATCATAGTTGTTCGCCAAGCTTGCCTTCCATGTCAAGGAGAGTCTCATCCGGACACGGGTACAATCTTCGGTCTTCATATCTTCACAGCCCATCAATTCGGCCCATAGATAACAGGCCGGACGCCCGAGGACCCCTTAGTCTAGGACTCCCTCAGTAGCCCCCGAACCAGTCTTCAATAGCAAGGTGTTCGGCACATAGATTGTCTTCGGTATTGCAAGGCAGGTTCCTCCTTTAATGATTTCCAGGTAGTGTATTCGGCCATAGATTCGATGTCTCCCCTCGGCTTCTGCATGCTTAATGTCCTCGTTTTCCACGTGTTGAGCGAATGCGGACAGTGAGGGTATTTTTTTTTGCAAGTAAAGCCCCAATCCTGCAAGGAAGAGCATCTATTTAAAGAGAATAGATCTCAAATCCTTTCGGCACCAAGCGGAGAAAATCCTCAGAGAACGCCAGTCAAGACCATTCCAACATGGCCAACAATCCCAGCTCCTCTTCCCATTCCAACCCAGAGAGACGAGTGGGAGAGGTGCTCGGTGTCCCATAGTCGACTGGCGAAGCTGCAAACGCAGGGATTTCTCCCTCCAGCAGATCTGGTCCCTATTCGAGCAGGGTTGGCCACCTTCAACGGCAAGACCCAGGCAGAGGATCTTCCCAATCAGTCTGCATGAGAACGGTTGTGCTTTGTCCCCTATCTGCTGAGGGGAGTGGGGTTTCCAATTCACCCATTCCTCCGAGGGCTGCTGGAGTACCACAGCCTCCAACTGCACAATTTTACCCCCAGCTCCATCCTCCATATTGCGGGTTATGTCGCCCTATGCGAACTATTCCTGGGTTGCGAGGCCCATTTTGATTTATGGAGTAGACTATTCTGCCTCGTCCCCCGCAATCAAGGTGGATCAATTTTTGAAGTGGGAGGAGCCGAAGTGTGGCGCATCGTCGAGACCGGATACATGTCCCGCACGCCGAAGAATGCTTCCGAAGAGTGTCCTTCCGAATGGTTCTATATTGACAACGTCGCTCTTCTCGACCCCATCCGCATAGGCCTCCCTGAGTTTTCAAACGCTCCGCTGAAGAAGCGCCATAGCTGGCATCCTCGGAGCCTCGAGGAAGAGGATAGCGCTGAGATCGGCTTGCTACTGGGCAAGATTAAAACTCTTGTCCACTCTGGATTGTCAACAGTCGAGGTGATGGCGATTTCTATAACATGGGGGGTCCAGCCACTCCAATACCGAGGACTGCCCATGTGGCATTACAACGGAGAAGACGACGCCTCACGTTACAGCCGAAAGGGTCCGAAGACCCCCATTGCTCTAGCCAAGATTCTGGCCGAGCTATATAAAGGGGAAAAGGAGGAGTTCTGCCGTCTCCAATATCGAGATGGACTTTCCATGTACAATCCTCCCAGCTGAGTAAGGTTCGGCCCCACTTATTTTATCCTGTCCCTGGATCATTCGTTGATAGGTAGTATCTTATCTGCTCCTAACAGGAATGGCGAAAGGCTTTCGAGGGGATCTATGACCCTGCCCCTCAGCCGAAGAATCGCAACTGGGATCTTGACCCCGGATATGAAGAAGATCCGGACATATTCGTGGAGCTTGAGGAGGGCACATTCTATCAGATGAGCTACGATGGTACATATGTACCCATTGTCACCAATTACCCCGGCCTCCTTCCAGCTTCACACGTAAGTAATCCAAAGACACCTTATCCAAAAGAGATCTCTCCTTCCTTCTCACCCACCGCACTGTCATGTGCTCAAAAGGGGAAGGGTTCGGCGCGCCGTACCGCTCCAGGGGTATCTCCGAAGAGAGCGTCCCCCACACCAGGTGAGCCTCCCAAGAGGAAAGCAAACGGAACACGGACGAACCTTCATCGAAGAGGTATGAGTTTGCCAATGTGCACCTGGGCAGTCACGTCCAACCGTGACCTTCCCATTTTCCATATGTCAGGAAAAAGGTGCGCCAGACTATATCCGGAGGTTTGAGCGGCTGTACTTCCTGCAGCCAGGATTCAAATCCTGTCGCGAGGACGGGGGCTGATGCGGAGGTGATGCTGGACTGTCCTCCAACCGAGGACTCGGATGATGTATCCGTCACCAACTCAGAAGTGGAGAGTGCCATGAATCATCGGCGCCGCCGGGCCATTTTACAAGACCCTGGTTTTTCGGAAGAGTCGTTTAACGCCTTTAGCTCGGCCGATGCATACATCCGAGCTGCTCGAGATGGGCTTAACAGGGCCACAAAGCATCATTTGAAAGATGTGCAGGTAAATATGTTTTGTCTGACTATGATAACCGTATGCCAGTAGCCCCCGAGACTTAAAGGAGTTGAAACAATTGATTTAAGGATCAATGTACAACAAGGTGCTCACGGACAAGAACACCCTGTTAGCTCAGGAACTAGAAAAGTGTCAGCGCCGGTTGCTTGTTGCCAATGCCGAACTGGAGAAATACAAGGCATCCTCGGTAATATTTCCCTCTATCGAGAATTCATAATGATACACTGATAGAGTGAACCTGGGTTCTTATCTTTGTGTTGGGTTGTTAGACCAATTACGCCAAAAAGCTACTAGCAGCGGACGAGCGTGTATTGACAAAAGTCGTTCAAGAGAAAAAGAAACTCTAGGATTCGAACACCAAACTGGGCGAAGAACTAAAAGATGTGCGAGCTCATCTAGTGGACTCTGTGAAGGAGAATAAGAAGCTGCGAGGCGACATATTCAGTACATGGATGCTTTTATCTTATAACAGTTTGGAGGTAACAGTAGCTGATATAGCTATAATTGCAGGTATATTGATGAACCGCCCCGAAGAGGAGGTGTCCGGATCCTCAAGTGATCTTCTGCAAGGGCTGTCGTAGTTGCACGAGCAAGCTCGGCAGGCGATGTAGAGTGTAGCCAAGGCCTTATGGCCATCCGACTCCCCTCCAGGAAGTATGGAGAGGCTGGTAGAGCTGTTCAAGGGAGCGCGGCGGCATATCCGACTATGGAAGATATCGGCCCGCCGAGAGGGTGCGCGAGAGGCCTGGGCCATGGTGAAGACGTGATATACCAAGCTGGATCCTAATCACATGGCTCGCGTCGGACCGGTATGGCCGAATGGGGAAGAAATTCCCGTTAGTTTAGTATATGACTAAGTAGAGGTGGCCGCCAAATATTCCCAACAGGATTGTAAATTAGACCGCCTTTTAGACGGTATAGAGGAGGAAGTGTTTGAGTCGTGAGTGACTATGTACTTTCCTTCTAGCTGGATAATAAAGACAATTGTCATCGCCGACCTTTTCGCTTCAACCTCTGGACCCGAAGGTGCGGAGTGTTTCTGAATACCCTAGCGGCAGAATATACCGGGGTATGCGTGGAAACCAGGCGTAGGGGTCATGATTGCTCGAACAGACAATGTGTATCCGGCTAGTTATGTTATATTACATTATAATATGTAAGAAACATCTTCCGGAGAGAATAGTTCCGTTAAGGGTTCCTTTCCCTGGGTGTGCATGCATTCAATGTGCATGTCCAAACTCTGATTGAAAAACTCTTAGAGTAAGTAACATCTGGGGTTCACAATGGAGTGAATGCGGAAACACCTTTAATTCATGGACCGAATATTCCCTTAAGAATGGTAGCTTTCGGCTTCACCCAGTTCGAGGTACACATCCGGATGACCCAGCAGTAACATTCGCAGAGGTGCTCCCTTTATGCCCTAGCCGAACTAACGGGAATGTAGGGCATAAGCACAGGAGCCAGGCAACCCAGCTTGGCCAAAACTTAAGTCATATTGATGCATATAATGGCGAAGAAAAGGTACATATGAAAAAAAACGCATATGTGCTGAGCTTGGTGCTCGAAGAATAGTCGCAAGCTTCTGTACGAGAAGCCCCCAGGTATAATGAACATACATATTTAGAGATGTACGCATCAGGTAGGGATGGTCTAGCCGTACTAAAGCCGTAAGGTTAAAGAAAAAAAGGAAAAAGGTAAAAAACAAAAAGAGAGGGAAGAAAAATAATTGTACTAACAGGAGGGAGGAAACGAACACAGAGTTCGGCGCTAGGCATAAAATCGTCGTAGTCTGGCCGCGTTCCAGGGGTTCGGTTCCAGGTGATTGTCTGATGCATCACGTAGGCGGTACGCTCCTCCGGTGAGAACTTCGTCAATGATGAAGGGACCCTCCCACTTGGGCTTGACTTTGTCCTTTTTCTTCTCCGGCAAGCATAGAATGAGTTCGCCAACATTATAAGTCTTGGCCCGCACTTCTCTGCCTTGGTACCTGCGAGCCTGCTGTTGATAATACGTGGAACGGGCTTTTGCAACGTCATGCTCCTCCTCCAAGGTATCTAAGTTGTATTGCCAATCTAGCTCGACTTCTCTCTCTTCGTACATACGCACTCGAGGTGAGTCATGAATAATATCGCAGGGTAAAACTGGTTCCGCACCATACACCATGAAGAAGGGTGTATATCCGGTAGTGCGGTTGGGCGTGGTCTGCAGCCCCTAGAGTACGGAGTCAAGTTCCTCCACCCAGTGCTTGTCCGATTCCTTCAAAGACCGCACTAGTCTGGGTTTGATGCCGCTCATAATAAGACCATTAGCCCGTTTGACTTGACCGTTTGTCTGCGGGTGATAGACAGAGGCGTAGTCGAGCTTAATGCTAGATTAGCGCACCTGGTTTTCACCTCATCGGCTGTAAAGTTGGAGCCATTATCGGTGATTATACTGCGTGGGACACCGTAACGGTGTACCACGCCGGATATGAAATCTATTACTGGCCCCGCTTCGGTCGTTTTGACTGGTTTGGCCTCTATCCACTTAGTGAATTTATCCACCATGACCAGCAGATACTTTCTCTTATGACTTCCCCCTTTAAGTGGTCCGACCATATCGAGCCCCAGACCGCAAAAGGCCAAGTGATGGGGATTGTTTGTAAGGTAGTGGGGGGCGTATGGCTTTGGTTGGCAAAGAGTTGGCATCGGACACAATGTTGGACAAGGTCATGTCCATCTGCTCGAGCCGTCGGCCAATAAAACCATGTACGGAAGGCATTGCTAACAAGGGCCTGAGCTGCAGCGTGGTGACCACCGAGTCCGGCATGAATTTCAGCCAAGAGCTGTCGCCCCTCTTCCGCGGATATACATCGTTGAAGGCTTCCGGTAGTGCTTTTCTTATAAAGCTCTCCATCATGAACCTTGTAGGCTTTTGAACACCGGACAATGCAGCGGGCCTCATTCTGGTCCTCAGGAAGTTCCTTCCTGTTAAGGTAGGCCAGGAAGGGTTCGGTCCATTGGGCAATGACTGCCATGATGAGATGCACCGACGGTGTTATTTCGGTGGCCGAGCCCCCAACGGCGTCGGTGTTTCCGGAATCTGGGGTTATGTTTGGATCTGAACTAGTATTGTCGTTTCCCCCTGCCACACCACGGATGGCTTAAAAAGCCTTTCCAAAAAGATATTAGGTGGGATGGGGTCACACTTAGCGCCGATACGAGCAAGAACGTCCGCCGCTTGATTACTTTCTCGAGCCACATGATGGAACTCGAGCCCCTCGAACCGGGCCGACATTTTTATGACTGTGTTACGATAAGCTGCCATCTTCAGATCTTTGGCGTCGAAGTCTCCATTTATTTGGGATATTTCCAGGTTTGAGTCCCTGCGCACCTCTAGGCGTTGTATGCCCATGGAGACAGCCATCCGGAGACCGTGTAATAAGGCCTCGTATTCGGCTGCGTTATTGGAGTCTGTGTATAGTATTTGGAGGACATACTGAATGACGTCTCCAGTAGGGGACGTTAAAACGACACCCGCTCCTAACCCTGCCAGCACTTTGGAGCCGTCGAAATACATGACCCAATTGGAGTATGTGTCGTACTCTTTAGGGAGTTCGGCCTCTGTCCATTCGGCGACGAAGTCAGCCAGTACCTAGGATTTGATAGCTCGACGTGGTTTATATGTAATGTCAAATGGGAGGAGCTCGATGGCCCATTTGGCAATCCGGCCCGTAGCATCGCGGTTGTTTATAATGTCATTGAGTGGTACTTCAGAGGCCACCGTGATCGAACACTCCTGAAGGTAGTGAAGGAGCTTTCGAGATGCCATGAAGATCGCGTATGCTATCTTTTGATAATGAGGGTACCGGGATTTGCATGGTGTAAGGACAGTAGATACGTAGTATACTGGCTTCTAACGCGGGAATTTATGCCCGTCCTGTTCTCGTTCGACGACGAGTACGGCGCTCACCACCTGATGTGTTGCCGATATGTATAATAACATCGGTTCGCCGGTGTTTGGTGAGGCCAGGATTGGATTGCTCGCAAGAAGGTCTTTTATTTCCTCCAGTCCAGCTGTTGCCGTGTCCGTCCACTCGAAGTGGTTGGTTCGCCGTTGAAGGCAATAGAGTGGCAGTGCCTTTTCTCCCAATCTGGAGATAAAGCGGCTTAGAGCTGCTATGCAACCCACGAGCTTTTGAACTTGTTTAAGGTCTGTTGGCTTAGCCAATTGTGACAAAGCTCGGATTTTGGCTGGGTTTGCCTCAATTCCTCTATTGGAAACGATGAAGCCCAGCAGCTTTCCAGCAGGGACGCCGAAAACACATTTTTCTGGATTGAGCTTAATGTCATACGCGCGGAGGTTGTCGAATGTGAGACGTAAATCATCTATTAGTGTTTCGACGTGCCTAGTTTTGACGACGACGTCTTCCACATAAGCTTCAACTGTTTTGTCGATCTGTCTCTCCAGGCATGTTTGAATCATGCGTTGGTATGTGGCGCCAGCGTTCTTGAGCCCGAAGGGCATGGTGTTGAAGCAGAATGGCCCATATGGGGTGATGAATGTTGTTGCAGCTTGGTTGGATTCCTTCATTTTGATTTGATGGTATCCGGAATATGCGTCAAGAAAACATAGTGAGTCGTGTCCTGCCGTGGCGTCAATGATTTGATTGATGCGGGGGAGGGGGAAGGGATCCTTGGGGCATGCCTTGTTGAGGTCTTTGAAATCGACGCACAGACGCCAGTATTTGTCCTTCTTTGGTACCATCACCAAATTTTCTAGCTAGTCCGGATGTTTTATTTCTCTAATGAATCCGGCCTCGATTAACTTGGCTAGCTCTTCCCCCATAGCTTGGCGTTTGGGTTCGGAAAAGCGCCGCAGTGTTTGCTTGACCGGCTTGTGTCCCTTCAATATATTAAGGCTATGTTCGGCCAACTCGCGTGGGATTCCTGGCATATCGGAAGGCTGCCAGGCGAATATATCCCAATTCTCGGCCAGGAACTCTCGTAGAGCGGCGTCAACCATCGGGTCTAGTTGTGCTCCAATGGATGCTGTCTTCTTGGGGTCCGTTGCATGGACTTGGAATTTGACTATTTCTTCTGCCAGTTTGAATGAGCTGGATTTGGGTCGTTTGTCTAGGACCACATCATCTTTGTACACCGTGGAGTGCAGCGTGCTTAACTCTTCAGCCGCGAGGGCTTCAGATAATGCCTCAAGGGCCAAGGACACGGTTTTATTCTCAATGCGGAGTGCTATGTCTGGATCACTAACTAGAGTAATTATACCGTTGGGCCCGGGCATCTTAAGCTTCATGTACCCGTAATGGGGTATTGCTTGAAAGCGCGTAAATGCATCTCACCCTAAGAGGGTGTGATATCCGTTGTTGAAGGGGGCCACCTGGAAGGTTATCTCTTCAGACCGATAGTTCTCCGGCGTGCCGAATACTATGTCGAGCGTGATTTTTCCCGCACACCGTGCCTCCCGATTGGGAATGATTCCTCGGAAGGTCGTGCTGCTTTGCTCGATGCAGCTCCTGTCTATTTCCATTTTTCGTAGTGTATCCAAATAGATGAGGTTCAGTCTGCTGCCGCCGTCCATGAGAACCTTGGTGAGCCGAAAGCCATCCACAATTAGGTTGAGGACCAAGGCGGCTGGTGTTCGGACTGTCTTGTGTTTTGGTTCGTCGCCAGCGTTAAAGGTTATCGCTGTGTCGTTCCAAGGGTTTATTATTGCGATCTGGTAGACTTCGGCGAGTTCGCGGAGTGCTATTTTGCGCCTATTGTTTGAAGTGAATGTATCAAAGACTATCAGGACTCTGGGTTTGTTGTCTTCTGGAGGGTGTTGCTCTGGGCTGTCTTTGGTGAGGATGTCCTCGCCGTTTTTGGCTACCTGCCGGAGTATCCAACATGCTCTAAGGCTGTGGGTTGGTATGGTATCCAGTGTGGTGTGTATTTTGCATGAGCCATCGAGCCATCCCTCCAGAATGGTTCCGCGCCGCGTAATGGGTTTGCATTTTTTGGCTATTGGTCTGGGCGCGTTACAGGGGTGCACTCTTTTTGCCTGGACCAGTGGTTGAGTTGGGACCGATAGCCCCCAGACTGTCTGATCTCTCCAGGCGCTCTCCATTGCGCAGTACTTCTATGCAATAGTTGCCAAGTCGGTGAAGTGTAGTATGCGGTGGTGATTAATGGCGTTGAGGAGTCCTTCGTTCGTGCAATTGTTGCGGAATGCTGCTATTACGTCCTCGTCACGGCAATCTTTGACCTTGTCAAGTGGTGGACCGTTTCCTGGGGCTGCTGATGGCTGCCCGTGAGAGCGCTTATGTCTGGGTGGGTGGGTGGAGTTGGATCTGAACCCTAACCCGATCGATGATCCAGAGTCCGAGGTTTTTCTGGACTGAACAGTCCGGGCTCCGGAGTATCTTCTGATTTTTAAAGCCCGCCGTCCGACTCCAAGTTCGGAGGACGAGGCGTGTCTTTCTACCGGTAGGTGTCCGGCTTCTCGAGGTCGGAGATCCGAATGTGATTCGTCCTCAGTATAGAGGAATGGTTATCTTGCTCCTCGACTACCACTATTTGGTGGGTGATCGGTGGAGAATTAATCTCTCTCTGGTCGGGTTTAAGTCCAATCCAATCATAGTCTATAGCGACTCCCAAGGCGGCGATGCGATCTAGGAGTTCGTTCAAAGACGATAACTCCATCGGATCCATCCATTTGGTGTATTCATAATCATCGCAGATGCGTTTTTCGATGACTCGGGAGGTCATCCTCGTCAGCTCAGAGGCTGAGCGGGCGATCAGGGTAAAACCACGCAGCCAGAGGGTTTGGCCTGAGGCCAGAGCTCCTCCTGAGGTGATATTTTCCTTGACGATGAGTCGAGCCATCAACCTCTGCGACAACGGCACAGTGGAACTCTCAATGAAAGCACCAATGTCGGTGTCAAAATCAGCGGATCTCGGGTAGGGGGTCCCAAACTGTGCATCTAAGGTTGATGGTAACATGAGACAGGGGACACGAAGTTTTACCTAGGTTCAGGCCCTCTTGATGGTGGTAATACCCTACGTCCTTCTTGATTGATATTGATGAATATGAGTATTACAAGAGTTGATCTACCATGAGATCGTAATGGCTAAACCCTAGAAGTCTAGCCTGTATGACTAAGGTATTGAGTATATCCTTTCCGGACTACACCCTCCGGTTTATATAGACACCGGGGGGGATCTAGGGTTACATAGAGTCGGTTACATAAGAGGGAATCTTCATAGTTGTTCGCCAAGCTTGCCTTCCATGTCAAGGAGAGTCTCATCCGGACACGGGTATAGTCTTCGGTCTTCATATCTTCACAGCCCATTAGTCCGGCCCATAGATAACAGGCCGGACGCTCGATGACCCCTTAGTCCAGGACTCCCTCACCCATCATCTACTTATTACTTCCCAATGCCTTCCTCTAGGCCCAAATAATGGTGAAGTGTCATGTAGTCGACGTTCACATGACACCACTAGAGGAAAGACAACATACATCTCATCAAAATATCGAACGAATACCAAATTCACATGACCACTTATAGAAAGATTTCTCCCATGTCCTCAGGAACAAACATAACTACTCACAAATCATATTCATGTTCATAATCAGAGGTGTATTAATATGCATAATGTATCTGAACATATGATCTTCCACCGAATAAACCAACTAGCATCAACTACAAGGAGTAATCAACACTACTAGCAACCCACAGGTACCGATCTGAGGCTTTGGGACAAAGATTGGATACAAGAGATGAACTAGGGTTTGAGATGAGATGGTGCTGGTGAAGATGTTGATGGAGATTGACCCCCTCCTGATGAGAGGGTCAATGGTGATGATTTCCCCCTCCCGAAGGGAAGTTTCCCTGGCAGAACAGCTCCGCCGGAGCCCTAGATTGGTTCCGCCAAGGTTCCGCCTCGTGGCGGTGGAGTTTCGTCCCGTGAGCTTGCTTATGATTTTTTTCCTCCACGAAAGACTCCATATAGCCAAAGATGGGCATCAGAGGGCTGCCAGGGGGCCCACGAGGCAGGGGGCGTGCCCAGGGGGTAGGTCATGCCCCCACCCTCGCGGACGGTGGGTGGCCCCCCTCTGGTACTTCTTTCGCCCAATATTTTTATATATTCTGAAATATGCTCTCGTGAAGTTTCAGGACTTTTGGAGTTGTGCAGAATAGGTCTCTAATATTTGTTCCTTTTTCCAGCCCAGAATTCCAGCTGCCGGCATTCCCCCTCTTCATGTAAACCTTATAAAATAATAGAGAATAGGCATAAGTATTGTGACATAATGTGTAATAACAACCCATAATGCAATAAATATCGATATAAAAGCATGATGCAAAATGGACGTATCAAGAATGAGCTCAGATTTTTTAAATCAGACTTTGCTAAGATGGTGTTCATGAAGGAGGAGGCACTTTCCCAATTAGCCCATGCAAAACGGGTTCTTACTGAACCGAAAGTAGAGGTGGATAAGACGAGCCTGGATGATCTCGATTAGGGAAATGAATATTGTTCTTATGAAGTTGAACTAGCTATATGTTGTATAGTTCTGTTTTCATGTAGCTACCGTACTGTGATGTTATAATATATTTATGATATGAAATTGGCAAACAGCTATTCGTATGTAATGTGAATTTGCGTAATACTAGAATTATTAATTGCAAACTAATAAACCTGGTAAATGTGTCATGGATCTTTGCAAACGGTTCTAGCAGTAAAAGCGCTTGCGATGGATAGCCCAATGCCACACAGTTTTCTTCATCAAATCATGTGTGATATAGTTGATAAAAGCAAATAGTTAACCAAGGAAGACCGTGTGTGATAGTTACACCTTTCAGACGCGAGCCTACACATAAAACTATGTGGGGTGCACATCCAAACGAAAACGTTTTCCCTGGATTGACTATGTGGGATGTACATAAGAACGGAAATGTATTCCTTGGATTGACTGTGTGTGCTATACATACGAACGGAAATGTTTTTCTGGGATTCACGGTGTGGGATGTACATACCTACGGAAATGATTTTCTCGGATTACCGTGTGGGATGTACATACCTATGGAAATGATTTTCTCGGATTACCGTGTGGGATGTACATACCTACGGAAATGATTTTCTCGGATTACTGTGTGGGATGTACATACCTACAGAATGATTGAGTTTCGATGCCTCGCCCGATCACACATGGCCCTAGCCTGGGTCCCAGGAGGGCCTATCCCCGACGATTTCTGGGTCGTGTGGGAAGGACACCCTATCGCACACACTCACTTGGCGATGGTTCCAAATACCGTCACGGAAAGGGGTTAAAAACCGTTTGTTTAGGACCGACATGCACTAGTGTTATGTGATGTGGGTGCTAGTGTGAGTGCAATTCATTTTTCCTTATACCAAGAAATTATGAACGATATTACACCTGCTGAGATAGAAGATAATGATGTTACTATTAATCTTGCAAATAGAGATACTATATCGCCAATTAGGATTGTTAGAGATGTTGAAGTCTTGTGTGGGAAAATAAAATACCCTACTAATTTTCTTGTTCTTGCTTCCCCACAAGATGACTTTTGTCCCATTATATTTGGTAGCCTTTCTTGAATAATGTTAATGCTAAGATAGATTGCGAGAAAGATACTGTTGCTGTTGGTCTAGGGGTTATGTCTCATGATTTTAATTTCTCTAAATTTCATAGACAACCGCATGATAAAGAATTGCCTAGTAAGGATGAAATTATTGGTCTTGCTTCTATTGTCGTGCCTCCTACTGATCCTTTAGAACAATGTTTGCTAGACCATGAAAATGATATGTTTATGAATGAAAGAAGGGAAATAGAGGAAATATTCTTTAATCAAGGTACTATTTAGAAACACAATTTGCTTGTTGAAATCCTTGGGGATCCTCCTCCAGCTAAGGGTGATCCCGTGTTTCAGCTTAAACAATTACCTGATACTTTGAAATACGCTTATCTTGATGAAAAGAAGATATATCATGTTATTATTAGTGCTGACCTTTTAGAGAATGAAGAAAAGAAATTATTGAAAACTCTGAAGAAGCACCGTGCCGCTATTGAATATACTCTTGATGATCTTAGGGGCATTAGTCCCACTCTATGTTAGCACCAAATTAATTTGGAGCCTGATGCTAAACCAGTTGTTGATCACCAATGATGGTTGAATCCTAAGATGAAAGAAGCGGTAAGAAATGAAATATTAAAGCTTCTGGAGGCAGGTATAATTTATCCTATTGCTGATAGTAGATGGGTGAGTCCCGTTCATTGTGTCCCTAAGAAGGGAGGTATTACTGTTGTTCCTAATGATAAGAATGAATTGATTCCACAAAGAATTGTTACAGGTTATAGAATGGTAATTGATTTTCACAAATTAAACAAAGCTACTAAGAAAGATCATTATCCTCTACCTTTTATTGATCAAATGCTAGAAAGACTATCCAGACATACACATTTTTGCTTTCTAGATGGTTATTCCGGTTTCTTTCAAATACCTGTGTCAAAAGATGATCAGGAGAAGACCACTTTTACTTGCCCTTTCGATACCTTTGCTTATAGACGTATGCCTTTTCGTTTATGCAATGCACCTGCTACCTTTCAAAGATGTATGACTGCTATATTCTCTAACTTTTGTGAAAAGATTGTTGAGGTTTTCATGGATGATTTCTCCATTTACGGAACTTCTTTTGATGATTGCTTAAGCAACCTTGATCGAGTTGTGCAGAGATATGAAGAAACTAATCTTGTCTTGAATTCGGAGAAGTGCCACTTTATGGTTAATGAAGGTATTGTCTTGGGGCATAAAATTTCTGAAAGAGGTATTGAAGTTGATAAAGCTAAAGTAGATGCTATTGAAAAGATGTCGTGTCCCAAAGATATCAAAGGTATAAGAAGTTTCCTTGGTCATGCTAGTTTCTATAGGAGGTTTATTAAAGACTTATCTAAAATTTCTAGGCCTCTCACTAATCTCTTGCAAAAAGATGTTCCTTTTATTTTTGATGATGATTTTGTAGAAGCATTTGAAATACTTAAGAAAGCCTTGATTTCTGCACCTGTTGTTCAACCGCCTAATTGGAATTTACCCTTTGAAATTATGTGTGATGCTAGTGATTATGTTGTTGGTGCTGTTTTAGGGCAAAGAGTTGATAAGAAATTAAATGTTATTCATTATGCTAGTAAAACTATAGACAGTGCCCAGAGAAATTATGCTACCACTGGAAAATAATTTCTAGTAGTTGTATTTGCTTGTGATAAGTTTAGGTCTTATATTGTTGATTCCAAAGTAACTGTTGATGTCGCTTGAAGCTACGTCGGTATTTCCCCAAAGAGGAAGGGATGATGCAGCACAGTGGTGGTAGGTATTTCCCTCAGATATGAAACCAAGGTTATTGAACCAGTAGGAGAACCAAGCAACACAAAGTAAACAACACTTGCACACAGATAACAAATCCTCGCAACCCGACGTGTTAAAGGGGTTGTCAATCCCTTTCGGGGTACGGCGCCTCAAGATAGGCAAACGGACGTGTGATAAATTTGTAGAAGATTGATAGATCGAACGCCAAATAAAATAAAGAAAGAAAAAATGCAGAAAGATATTTTTGAGTTTTTGGATTATTAGATCTGAAAATAAATGGAAGAGAAAAGTAGATCGCAAAGGCAATTATATGAGAAGGAAGACACGGGGGGCGTAGGTTTCACTAGTGGCTTCTCTCGAGAAAAAATAGCAAGCAGTGGGTAAACAAATTACTATTGGGCAATTGATAGAACCTCAAATAATTATGACGGTATCCAGGCAATGATCATTATATAGGCATCACGTCCAAGATTAGTAGACCGACTCCTGCCTGCATCTACTACTATTACTCCACACATCGACCGCTATCCAGCATGCATCTAGTGTATTAAGTTCATGGAGAAACGGAGTAATGCAATAAGAACTATGACATGATCTAGACAAGATCTATCTATGTAGAGATAGACCCCATCGTTTTATCCTTAGTAGCTGATGTCTACTATGCAACTTTATTCTTGTAGACACATGTTAGGCCTCCAAGCGCAGAGTTTTGTAGGACAGTAGCAATTTTCCCTCAAGTGGATGACCTAAGGTTTATCAATCCATGAGAGGTGTAGGATGAAGATGGTCTCCCTCAAACGACCCTGCAACCAAATACAAGCAATCTCTTGTGTCCCCAACCCACCCAATACAATGGCAAATTGTATATGTACACTAGTTCGGCGAAGAGATGGTTATAAAAGTGTAATATGGATAGAAGGTATTTGTTTTTGTAATCTGAAATTATAAAAAACAGAAAGGTAACTAATAGTAAACGGGCGCAAAACGGTGTTGCAATGCTTAAAAACAAGGCCTAGGGTCCGTACTTTCACTAGTGCAATCTCTCAACAGTGCTAACATAGTTGGATCATATGATTATCCCTCAAAGTACAATAAAGAATCACTCCCGAGTTCCTATTAGCGGAGAACAAAAGGTAGGAATTGTTTGTAGGGTGCGAAGCCACCTCAAAGCTATTCTTTCTGATTGATCTATTCAAGAGTTCGTACTAAAATAACACAAAACTATTGTTTCCGTTTGATCTATCCTAGAGTTCGTACTAGAATAACACCAAAGCATATTCATATTCATAATACTCAATCCACACAAGGAACTACACAGAGACCCCAAAGTTTCCACCGGAGAAAACAGGCATCAACCCCTATGCATAGATTACCCCAATATCACCGCGGGAATCCGCGAGTTGAATGCCATAACATATATCAAGTTAATCAATAAGATACCCCAATTGTCACCTCAAGTATTCATACCGCAAGACATATATCATGTGTTCTCATCTCTGAATATTCAATCCGACATGACAAAACTTCAAAGGGTAAAGATTCAATTCATAACAACGAGAGTATAGAGGGGAGAAACATCATATGATCCAACTATATTAACAAAACCCATGATATAGATCACGAGAGAGAGAGAGAGATAAAACACATAGCTAGTGGTACAAACCCTCAGCCCCGAGGGTGGACTACTCCCTCCTCATCGTGGTGGTCGCCGGGATGATGAAGATGGCCACCGGAGATGATTTGCCCCTCCGGCAGGGTGCCGGAATGGGTCTAGATTGGTTTCCAGTGGCTACGAAGCCCTGTGGCGGTGGAACTTCTGATCTAGGTTAACCCTGAAGGGTTTCGAATATTTGGGAATTTATAGTGCAAAGAAGGGGTGCGGGAGGCCACCGAGGTGGCCACAACCCACCTGGGCATGACAGGGGGCCCTGGCGTGCCCTGGTGAGTTGTGCCCCCCTCGGGGCACCCCCAGGTGCTGCTTTGGCCCATCGGGATTCTTCTGGCACATAAAAAACCACAAAAAATTTCGCGGTGTTTGGACTTTGTTTGATATTGATTTTCTGCAATGTAAAAAACAAGCAAAAAAAGCAACTGGCACTGGGTACTGGGTCAATAGGTTAGTCCCAAAAAATGATATAAATTTGCTATAAAATGATTGTAAAACATCCAAGAATGATAATATATTGTCATGAATATTTCATAAATTATAGATACGTTGGAGACGTATCAGCATCCCCAAGCTTAATTCCTACTCGTCCTCGGGTAGGTAAATGATAAAAGAAATAATTTATGAAGTGCGAATGCTAGCAAAGTGCATAATTTTGATCAATGATAATTTCAATCACTTTTCCTAGCATCATAACAGCAATTCTTTCTGATGAAACTTCTCATGTTATAGTGGCAACCAATTCACATGTTAAGGTTCAAACAATGAATTCTGTTGAAACCCAATAACCTATGTTCTTAGTCAGCAAGCAATTGCAATTTAACTTATTGAACAGAGTTTAAGTAAGAGCTCCACATACTCAGCCATCATATAGTCTTCTATGATTGCTAACACTCACCGCATACACATGAGCAAAACGTTTCAACCAGACACATAGAAAGATAGGGGCTTATTGTTTTGCCTCCCAACGTATTCACCTCAAGGGTGATGTCAACAATAATAACTCGTGCTACCCATATTCAACTGGACATATGTGCCTAGATCTTTCCTCGCCACATGATGCTTACCAAATGAGAAAATAAAAAGAAATAGAGAGGAATACTTTGACTCTTTGCATAAAAGTAAATACTGAAAAGTAAAAGATAGGCCCTTCGCATAGGGAAGCAGAGATTTGTAGAGGTGCCAGAACTCAAGGCGAAAAACATAGAGATAAAAACATTTTGGGAGGTGTATCCGTCCCACCAGAGAAAACGACTTAGAGTTCCCAACACTTTCCATGCTAGATATATCATAGGCGGTTCCCAAACAGAAAATAAAGTTTATTCCTTTTTCCACCATACTCTCACTTTCCATGGCTAACCGTATCCACGAGTGCCCTCCATACCAACACTTTCCAAGGAATTTATTATTGTTGCATTTCGGGATTGGGCATCCCTAATACCTTTGCCTTACTCTCGTGCAATGACAAATGAATAAACACTCATCTTGAGAATAACACATATAGCATGGAAAATATTAGCCACCCCTCACCGACTCGCGAGCGGTACGAGCACACAAAAGAGAAATTTATTTTCAAAATTAGAGATGGCACATACAAATTTGCTTAGAACAGCGAAAGAATACCGCATATAGGTAGATATAGTGGACTCTTGAAAATAAGATTTGGGTTTAAGGGTTTTTGGATGCACAAGTAGTATCTCTACTTGGTGCGGAATTTTTGGCTAGCAAATATGGGGGGCAAGTACCACATGTTGAAGGATCTATGAGAATATAACTTCTATGTGAATATGAACAAACATAAATCATTGTCTTCCTTATCCAACTTTAACAATTTTGGCGTATAATATTTTGATGGGGGCTCACAATCACCAAAGATTTCCATGATGGTGTATTTCTATGTGAAAGTTCTCTTCCTTATACTAATTACTCGTGAATTACTTGTATGACCAATATTGTGATTGTCAAGCCTCAAAGGATTTCACTTTCTAAACCTAATGTGAAGCCACCACTAGGCATGATATGATTTCAAATTCATGACATTCAATTTATTCAACAATTTACTCATAGGATATAAGTGAAGCACAAGAGTAAATGACAAGCTACTCCAAAAACATATAAGTGAAGATCATGCGAGTAGTTAAGTAAATAGGTAGCTATTTGAGGACTCTCTCTTATTCAAAAACTTTCAGATCTAAGCATTTTATTAAAACAGCAAGCAAAACAAAACAAAATGACATTCTAAGAATAGCACACATCACGTGAAGAAGCAAAAACTTAGGCTCAACCGATACTAACCGGTAATTTTTGAAGAAGAAAGGTGGGATGCCTACCAGGGCATCCCCAAGCTTAGATGACTGAGACCTCTTGAAATATTATCTTGGGGTGCCTTGGGCATCCCCAACCTTGAGCTTTTGTGTCTCCTTAATTCCTCTCATATCACGGTTTTCCTAAATCTCAAAAGTTTCATCCACACAAAACTCAACAAGAACTCGTGAGATAAGTTAGTATAAACCAATGAAAAAACCTTATCATTATCTACTGTAGCAAATCACTAAAATTATTATTCAACATTGCATACTAAATGCCTCTGTATATTTAATACTCCTATCCTCAAATAGAATCATTAAACAAGCAGACATAAGCAAACAATGCAAACATAACAGCAATATGCCAAAATAGTATAGTCTGTAAATAATGCAAGAGTATCAATACTTCCCTAACTCCAAACATTATGAAAATTTACCACAGTGAAGAAAATTTATCAGAGCTCAATTTGCAAAAAGTTTCAACATTTTATCACATTCTGACTTTTCTAAGGAATTTTTGCAACAATGGTAAACTTTATGTTTTCAAACAGCAACAAGTATAGTTGCAAAATAAGCATGGCAAAGGCTATCATTGCCACTTTTTTTGAAATAAAAGATGCAAAACATTCTAAATAATAGAAAGTAAATCCTAACAAAATAAATTGACGCTCCAAGCAAAACACATATCATGTGACGAATAAAAATATAGTTTCAAGTAAAATACCGATGATCGTTGGAAGAAAGCGGGGATGCCACTCGGGGCATCCCCAAGCTTAGTTGCTTGGATATTCCTTGAATATTTCCTTGGGGTGCCTTGGGAATCCCCAAGCTTAGGTTCTTTTCACTCCTTATTCTCTTCATATCGATATGTCACCCAAAACTTGAAAACTTCAATCACACAAAACTTAACGGAACTTTGTGAGATAGGTTAGTATGATAAAGAGCAAACCATTCCACTTTTGGTACTGCCAAAGACAAGATTCATAATTGTTCTCACACAATGCCTACTGTATCCATGTCATTTCTACAATCTATATTTAGCAATATAAGCCATAGAAACTAGAAAACAAGCAAAGTATGTATTGAAAACAGAATCTGTCAAAAACAGAACAGTCTGTAGTAATCTGTACTCCAACCATACTTCTGCTACTCCTAAAATTCTGAAAAATTAGTACCACGTGATAAATTTGTATATTAATCTTATTAAAAAATAATCAACACAATATCACTCATATTTAGAAAAATGGAATTATTTTCATGAGCGCAGAGGTTTCTGTTTTTCAGCAAGATCAAAGCAACTACCCCCGTAAGCCATCCCAAAGGTCTTACTTGGTACTTTATTGAAATAAAAGCAATAAAACATGATTACTACAGTATCCTAATCATGTGAACACACAAAGACAGTAGTTAGAAGTGTTGGGTTGTCTCCCAACAAGAGCTTTTCTTTTATGCCTTTTAAGCTAGGCATGATGATTTCAATCATGCTCACATAAAAGATAAGAATTGAAACACAAAGAGAGCATCATGAAGCATATGACTAGCACATTTAAGTCTAACCCACTTCCTATGCATAGGGATTTATGAACAAAAAATTCATGGGAACAAGAATCAACTAGCATAGGAAGGCAAAACAAGCATAACTTCGAGATTTTCAACACATAAAGAGGAAACTCGATATTATTGCAATATGTAAAAGCATACGTTCCCCTCTCATAATAATTTTCAGTAGCATCATGAACGAATCCAACAATATAGCTATCACATAAAGCATTCTTTTCATGGTCCGCAAGCATAGAAAGTTTATTACTCTCCACATAAGCAAATTTATTCTCATGAATAGTAGTGGGAGCAAGCTCAACAAAATTACTCTCATGTCATTGGAAATTAAAATAATGATGACAAGTTTCATGTTTATAATTATTCAATATAGCATACATGTCATCACCATAATCATCATATATAGGAACTTTGTTGTCATAATCAATTGCAACCTCCTCCAAAATAGTGGATTCATCATTAAATAAAGTCACGATCTCTCCAAATCCACTTTCATCAATATAATCATCATAAATAGGAGGCATTCAATCATCATAATAAATTTTCTCATCAAAACTTGGGGCACTAAAAATAGCATATTCATCAAATATAGCATCCCCAAGCTTATGGATTTGCATATCATTAGCATCATGGATATTCAAAGAATTCAAACTAACAACATTGCAATCATGCTCATCATTCAAATATTTTGTGCCAAACATTTTAATGACTTCTCCTTCTATTAATGGAGCACAATTTTCCGAACCATCATTTTCAAGAAAGATATTATAAAGATGATCAATAATATGATGCAACCTCAATTCCATTTTTATGTAGTTTTCTTTTATAAACCAAACTAATGATAAAACAAGAAACTAAAATATTCAATTGCAAGATCTAATCATATACCTTCAAGCACTCACCTCCCCGGCAACGGTGCCAGAAAAGAGCTTGATGTCTACTACGCAACTTTATTCTTGTAGACACGTGTTGGGCCTCCAAGCGCAAAGTTTTGTAGGACAATAGCAATTTTCCCTCAAGTGGATGACCTAAGGTTTATCAATCCGTGAGAGGTGTAGGATGAAGATGGTCTCCCTCAAACGACCATGCAACCAAATACAAGCAATCTCTTGTGTCCCCAACACACCCAATACAATGGCAAATTGTATAGGTGAACTAGTTCGGTGAAGAGATGGTGATAAAAAGTGTAATATGGATAGTAGATATTGTTCTTTGTAATCTGAAATTATAAAAACAGCAAGGTAACTAATAGTGAATGGGCGAAAAAACGGTGTTGCAATGCTTAAAAACAAGGCCTAGGGTCCGTACTTTCGCTAGTGTAATATCTCAACAGTGCTAACATAGTTGGATCATATGATTATCCCTCAAAGTACAATAAAGAATCACTCCGGAATATTAGCGGAGAACAAAAGGTAGGAATTGTTTGTAGGGTGCGAAGCCACCTCAAAGCTATTCTTTCCGATCGATCTATTCAAGAGTTCGTACTAAAATAACACAAAGCTATTGTTTCTGTTCGATCTATCCTAGAGTTCGTACTAGAATAACACCAAAGCATATTCATATTCATAATACTCAATCCACACAAGGAAATACAAATAGACCCCAAAGTTTCTACCAGAGAAAAACGTGCATCAACCCCTATTTATAGATTACCCCAATATCACCATGGGAATCCGTGAGTTGAATGCCATAACATATATCAAGTGAATCAATAAGATACCCCAATTGTCACCTCAAGTATTCATATTGCAAGACATATATCATGTGTTCTCATCTCTGAATATTCAATCCGACATGACAAAACTTCAAAGGCTAAAGATCCAATTCATCACAACGAGAGTATAGAGGGGAGAAACATCATATGATCCAACTATATTAACAAAGCCCATTATATAGATCATGAGAGAGAGAGAGAGATAAAACACATCACTACTGGTACAAACCCTCAGCCTGAGGGTGGACTACTCCCTCTTCATCGCGGTGGTCGTTGGGATGATGAAGATAGCCACCGAAGATGATTCCCCCCTTCGGTAGGGTGCCGGAACGGGTCTAGATTGGTTTTTGTGGCTACAGAGCCCTATGGCAGCGGAACTTCTGATCTAGGTTAACCCCAAAGGGTTTCAGAATATTTGGGAATTTATAGTGCAAATAAGGGGCACGGGAGGCCACTGAGGTGGGCACAACCCACCTGGGCGCGCCAGGGGGCCCTGGCGCGCCATGGTGGGTTGTGCACCCTTGGGGCACCCCCTAGGTGCTGCTTTGGCCCATCGGGAATCTTCTGGCCCATAAAAAATCCACAAAAAGTTTCATGGTGTTTGGACTCCGTTTGATACTGATTTTCTGCGAGGTAAAAACAACAATTGGCACTGGGCACTGGGTCAATTGGTTAGTCCCAAAAAACTATGTAATGTTGCTATAAAATGATTGTAAAACATCCAAGAATGATAATATATTGGCATGAATACTTCAAAAATTATAGATACGTTGGAGGCGTATCAGTAGAAACGATACATATGTGTCGTTTCCCTTTCTGTCACTGGGATCAAGCACCATAAGATCGAACCCACTAGAGACCACCTCTTCCCATTGCAAGATAAATAGATCAAGTTGGCCAAACGAAACCCAAATATCGGAGAAGAAATACGAGGCTATAAGCAATCATGCATATAAGAGATCAAAGAAACTCAAATAACTTTCATGGATATAAAAAGATAGATCTGATCATAAACTCAAAGTTCATCAATCCCAACAAACACACCGCAAAAGAGTTACATCATATGGATCTACAAGAGACCATTGTATTGAGAATCAAGAGAGAGAGAGAGAGAGAGAGAGATATGAAGCCATCTAGCTACTAACTTCGGACCCGCAGGTCTACAAAGAACTACTCACGTATCCTCGAAGAGGCACCAATGGAGGTGGTGAACCCCATCCGAGATGGTGTCTAGATTGGATCTGGTGGTTCTGGACTCTGCAGCGGCAGGATGAATATTTCATCGACTCCCCTAGGGTTCTAGGATTTTTGGGGTATTTATAGAGCAAAGAGGCGGTCCGGGGGGCACCCAAGGTGGGCACAACCCACCAGGGAGCGCCTGGGCCTCCTGGCACGCCCTGGTGGGTTGTGCCCCCCTCAGGGCACCCCCAGACGCAGCCAGGTCCCGTTGTGTTTCTTTTGTCCCATAAAAATTCTTCGTAAAGTTTTGTGGCATTTGGACCCCGTCTGATATTAATTTTCTGCGATGTAAAAAACACACAAAAAACAGGAACTGGCACTTGGCACTATGTCAATAGGTTAGTACCAAAAAATGATATAAAATGACTATAAAATGATTATAAAACATCCAAGATTGATAATATAACAACATGGAACAATCAAAAATTATAGATACGTTGGAGATGTATGAGCATCCCCAAGCTTAACTCCTACTCGTCCTCGAGTAGGTAAGTGATAAAAACAGAATTTTTTATGTGGAATGCTGCCTATCATGTCATATCATATTCTTTTCTTTATAGCATGGACAATTGGACTTTTAGTTGTTCAAAGCAATAGTCTAGTTTTGACATGATAATTTAGATACTCAAGCATATCAACAAGCAACCATGTCTTTCAAAATATCGATGCTAAAATAAGTTATCCCTAGCCCATCATGCTCAAACATTGATCCATTCATGAAACACACTCGAATATTAGCAACACCCAATAATTAAGTACGATAATATTGCCTCCTAGTTGGTGCTTTTGTACGAGAAGATGGAGTCTCAAAATAAAAATTGCATAAATTAAAAGAAAGGCCCTTCGTAGAGGGAAGTACGGATTTGTAGAGGTGCCAGAGCTCAAAACAAAAAACTTAGAGATAAAAACATTTTGAGAGGTGTATCCATCCCACCAACAAAAACGACTTAGAGTTCCCAATACTTTCCATTCATAGATATATCATAGGTGGTTCCCAAACAGAAAATAAAGTTTATTCCTTTTTCCACCATACTTTCACTTTCCATGGCTAGCTGTATCCACGGTTGCCCTCCATCAACACTTTCCAAGGAATTTATTATTTTGACAACATAAAGTAAATTCATTTTTGCATTTCGGGACTGGGCATCCCTAATACCTTTGCCTTACTCTCATGCAATGACAAGTGAACAAACACTCATCTTGAGAATAACACATCTAGCATGGAAAATATTAGCCACCCCTCACCGCTCCGCGAGCGAAACAAACACACAAAAGAGAAGTTTATTTTGAAAATTAGAGATGACACATGCAAATTTGCTTAGAACGGCAAAAGAATACCGCATAGAGGTAGATATAGTGGACTCATGTGGCAAAAACTGGGTTAATGGTTTTTGGATGCACAAGTAGTGATCATACTTGGTCCAAAATTAAGGCTAGCAAAAGATCGGGAAGTGACCAACTAAGAAACAGATAATCTCATAAGCAAGCATTAAGCATAAATAACACCGAATGATGCACCATAAGTAGGATATATGTTCATTGCATGACTATTGACTTTCGTACTTGCATAGGGAATTACAAACCTTAACACCAATATTCTTACTAAAGCATAATTACTCACCAACATAACTCACATATCACATCATCATATCTCAAAACTATTACTAAGAATCAAGTTTATTTTGTCCAATGATCTTCATGAAAGTTTTTATTATATCCTTCTTGGATATCCATCACTTCGGGACTAATTTTCATGTATTGCTTTTGACAAGCTCCAACAAATATAAGTGAAGATCATGAGCATAATAACTTTTTTCTTTCTCTCAAATTAATTTAAGTGAAGCAAGAGAGAATTTCTTGAAAATTTTACTAACTCTCAAATAAATCTAAGTGAAGCAAGAGAGAATTTCTTCAAAAATACTAAGGCACACCATGCTCAAAAATATATAAGTGAAGCACTAGAGCAAGTCCATTGCTCATAAAAATTTAAGTGAAGCATAGAGAGCAATTCTAACAAGTCATGACATAATTTTGGCTCTCTCAAATAGGTGTGTCTAGCAAGGATTGATAACTTAAAACACAAAATAAAACAAGCAAAGACTTATATCACACAAGATGCTCCAAGCAAAACACATATAATGTGACGAATAAAAATATACATTCAAGTAAAATACCGATGATCGTTGGAAGAAAGCGGGGGTGCCACTTGGGGCCATCCCCAAGCTTAGTTGGTTGCTCATTTTTGGGTATTAGCTTGGGATGCCGGGGCATCCGCAAGCTTAGGCTCTTCCATCCTTCCTTCATCCATCATAAGATAACCCAAAACTTCAAAACTTTAATCACACAAAACTCAACAAAACCTTCGTGAGATCCGTTAGTATAAGAAAATAATAAATCACTACTATAAGTATTGTATCAAACCAATTAAGATTTTGTTTTTGTATTATATATACTATAGCCCAACTTTTCTATGGCAAAAACTAATCAAGGAAAACCATAGAGCCATCAAAACAAGCACACAACACAAAGAAAGCAGAATCTTTCAAAACAGAACAGTCTGTAGCAATCTGACTATTTCAAATACTTCTGTAACTCCAAAAATTCCGAAAAATTAGGAAGACCTGAGCAATTTGTATATTGATGTACTGCAAGTGGAATGGGTATTTTATCGCTCTCTGGTAAAAAAATGAAAATTAATTTTGTGAGCATAAAAGTTTCTTATTTTTCAGCAAGATCAAATAACTATTACCCAAGATCCTAAAGGCTTTACTTGGAACAAACACTAACTAAAACAAAAAAAACACAATCATAACAGTAGCATAATTTTGCTAACACACAAAAACAGGAAGCAAAAATCAAAAATAAATTTTATTGATTGGGTTGCCTCCCGACAAGCGCTATAGTTTTACGCCCTTAGCTAGGCATAAAGCAAGGATCTAAGTTTTGTCATCTTTGGTTTGAGATCCATAAGATGTCCTCATGATTAATTCATAAGGTGGATTAATTCTAGTTTTAGGATAGTGATCCATACCCTTCCTTAAAGGAAATTGGAATTTAATATTGCCATCTTTCATATCAATGACGTCACCGATAGTGCCTAAAAACGGTCTACCAAGAATAATCAGACAAGACGGATTGCAATCAATATCAAGAACAATAAAATCTATGGGCACATAATTCATATTTGAAAGAATAAAAACATCATTAATTCTTCCCATAGTCTTTTTAATAGTAGAATCCGCCAAGTGCAAATTCAAAGAACATTCTTCAAGATTAGTAAGACCAAGCACATCACATAAAGATTTCAGAATTGTAGAAACACTAGCACCCAAGTCACACAAAGAAAACACTCATAATTTTTAATCTTTACTTTGATAGTAGGTTCCCATTCATCATGTAATTGTCTAGGAATTGAAACTTCTAATTCCAGTTTTTCTTCAAGAGCTTTCATCATAGCATCAACAATATGTTTAGTAAAAGCTTTATTTTCGTCATAAGCATGGGGTGAATTTATCATGGATTGCAACAAAGAAATACAATCAATCAAAGAGCAACTATCATAATTAAAGTCTTTGTAATCCAAAAGAGTGGGTACGTCACTAGCTAAAGTTTTGACCTCTCCGAACCCACTTTCATCAATTTTCTCAACAAGATTTTCACCCTCCGAAATATTGGGATGCCTTCTACCTATAGTTGACTCTTCTCCCATCCCTTTTTCATCAATATTAACTTCACTAAACAAGGAATCAATAGAAGGAACACCAATCATTTAAGATCTTCAGCACTTTTGCAAAAGAAATCACTAGAAAATGATTTTTCTAAAAATTCTCTTTTAGCTCTAAGCATTGCGGTACTTTTATTACTTTCATCCATAGAAACATAAAGATCTTTAATTGATTCATCAACCTTAGGCACAAAAAATTTCATCTTGAGATTTTCCACATCATGATCAATTCTATCAGCACTTCTAAACAAATCATCAATCTTACTCAACTTTTTTTCTATGGAAGTGTTGAAAACTTTTTGTGTGTTATTCTCAAGATCATAAGTATTACTATTATTATTATAAGATTTATTTCCATAGGAATTACCATAATTATTAGAGGAATTACTACGAAAAGGCCTAGGATTAAAATTACCTCTATAAGCATTGTTGTTGAAATTGTTTCGAGAGATAAAATTCACATCTATGGCATCACTATTTTGCTCAATCAAAGTAGACAAAGGCATATCATTAAGATCAATAGGAGAACTTCTACTAGCAACCAATTTCACAAGAGCAACAACTTTTTCACTCAAAGAAGAAATTTCTTCAACCGAATTAACTTTTTGACTAGTAGGAGCTCTTTCAGTATGCCATTGCGAATAATTTGCCATAATATTGTCAAGCAATTTTGTGGCTTCACCCAAAGTAATTTCCATAAAAGTACCACCCGCGGTGGAATCTAAAAGATTACGAGAAACAAAATTCAACCCCGCATAAATTTTTTTATGATCATCCAAAGATTTAACCCATGAGTTGGGCAATTCCTTAGCATCATTTTCATCATTTCCCAAGATTGTGCAACAAGCTCATGTTCAAGTTGCTTGAAATTCATGATCTAGGTTCTAAGGGAAATAATTTTTGCGGGAGGAAAATACTTAGTGATAAAAGCATCTTTGCACTTATTCCAAGAATCAATACTATTGCAAGGCAAAGAAGAGAACCAAATTTTTGCAGAATCACACAAAGAAAATGGAAATAATTTCATCTTGACCACATCATTGTCCACATCTTTTTTCTTTTGCATATCACATAATTCCACGAAGGTATTTATATAGGACGCGACATCCTCATTAGGAGTACCGGAAAATTGGTCTTTCATAACAAGATTCAACAAAGCAATATTAATATCACAAGACTCCGCACTAGTGGTGGGAGGAGCAATCGGAGTGCCAATAAAATAATTGTTGTTGATATTTGAGAAATCACATAACTTGGTGTTCTCTTGATTCATGATGACCACACAACAAGATTACACTCAAAAAAAGATTCGGCAAGAAAACAGCGAACAGAAAAGAGAGGCGAATAAAACAACAAATTTTTTTGAAGTGGGGGAGAGGAAAACAAGAGGCAAATGGCAAATAATGTAAATTGTGTGGAGATGAAATTTGTGATTAGGAACTTGGTATATGTTGAAGATCCTCCCCGGCAAGGCGCCAGAAATTCCTTTTGATGTCGCTTGAAGCTACGTCGGTATTTCCCCAAAGAGGAAGGGATGATGCAGCAAAGCGGTGGTAGGTATTTCCCTCATATATGAAACCAACGTTATCGAACCAGTAGGAGAACCAAGCAACACAACGTAAACAGCACCTGCACAGAGATAACAAATCCTCGCAACCCGACGTGTTAAAGGGGTTATCAATCCCTTTCGGGGTACGGCGCCTCAAGATAGGCAAACATACATGAGATAAATTTGTAGTAGATTGATAGATCGAATGCCAAATAAAATAAAGAAAGAAAAATTGCAACAAGATATTTTGGGTTTTTTGGATTAATAGATCTGAAAATAAATGCAAGAGAAAAGTAGATCGCAAAGGCAAATATATGAGAAGGAAGACCCGGGGGCCGTAGGTTTCACTAGTGGCTTCTCTCGAGAAAAAAAATAGAAAACAGTGGGTAAACGAATTATTATTGGGCAATTGATAGAACCTCAAATAATTATGATGATATCCAGGCAATGATCATTATATAGGCATCACGTCCAAGATTAGTAGACCGACTCTTGCCTGCATCTACTACTATTTCTCCACACATCGACTGATATCCAGCATGCATCTAGTGTATTAAGTTCATGGAGAAACAGAGTGATGCAATAAGAAAGATGACATGATGTAGACAAGATCTATCTATGTAGAGATAGACCCCCATCGTTTTATCCTTAGTAGCAATGATAGATATGTGTCGTTTCCCTTTTTGTCATAGGGATCAAGCACCGTAAGATCGAACCCACTACAAAGCACCTCTTCCCATTGCAAGATAAATAGATCATGTTCGCCAAACAAAACCCAAATATCGGAGAATAAATACGAGGCTATAAGAAATCATGCATATAAGAGATCAAAGAAATTCAAATAACTTTCATGATAATAAAAAGATAGATCTAGTCATAAACTCAAAGTTTATCGATCCCAACAAACACACCGCACAAGTGTTACATCATATGGATCTCCAAGAGACCATTGTATTGGGAATCAAGAGAGAGAGAGATGAAGTCATCTAGCTACTAACTTCAGACCTGATGGTCTACAAAGAACCACTCATGCATCATCGGAGAGGCACCAATGGAGGTGGTGAACCCCATCCGAGATGGTGTTTGGATTGGATCTGGTGGTTCTGGACTCTGCGGCGGCTGGATGAATATTTCGTGGACTCCCCTAGGGTTCTGGGATTTTTGGGGTATTTATAGAGCAAAGAGGCGGTCCGGGGGCACCCGAGGTGGACACAACCCACCAGGGTGCGCCTGGGCCTCCTGGCGTGCCCTGGTGGGTTGTGCCCCCCTTGGGGCACCCGCTAGGCACAGCCAGGGCCCATTGTATTCCTTTTGGCCCATAAAATTCTCCATAAAGTTTCGTGGCATTTGGACCCCGTCTGATATTGATTTTTTGCGATGTAAAAACACGGAAAAAAACAGGAACTGGAACTTGGCACTATGTCAATAGGTTAGTACCAAAAAATGATATTAAATGACTATAAAATGATTATAAAACATCCAAGATTGATAATATAACAGCATGGAACAATCTAAAATTATAGATACGTTGGAGACGTATCAACTGTTCACACTGATCATGCGCTATTAAATATCTTATGGAAAAGAAAGATGCTAAACCTAGACTTATTAGATGGATTCTCCTGTTACAAGACTTTGATTTGCATATTATCAATAGAAAGGGAGCTAAGAACCCCGTTCCAGAAAACTTGTCTAGGTTAGAAAATGTTCTTGATGACCCACTGCCTATTGATGATAGTTTTCCTGATGAACAATTGGTTGTCATAAATGCTTCTCGTAATACTCCATGGTATGCCGATTGTGCTAATTACATCGTTGCTAAATTTATACCACCTCGTTTCACATACCAGCAAAAGAAAAAGTTTTTCTATGATTTAAGACATTACTTTTGGGATACCATTGAAGGAAATATGCCCTAGAGGCAATAATAAAGTTGTTGTTTATATTTCCTTATATCATGATACATGCTTATTATTAATGCTAGAATTGTATTAACCAGAAACTTAGCACATGTGTGAATACATAGACAAATAGAGTGTCCCTAGTATGCCTCTACTTGACTAGCTCGTTTATCAAAGATGGTTAAATTTCCTGACCATGGACATGTGTTGTCATTTGATGAACGGGATCACATCATTAGACAATGATGTGATGGACAAGACCCATCCATTAGCTTAACATAATGATTGTTTTGTTTTATTGCTATTGCTTTCTACATGACTTATACATATTCCCCTGACTATGAGATTATGCAAGTCCCGAAAACCGGAGGAACACTTTGTGTGCTATCAAACATCACAACGTAATTGGGTGATTATAAAGACGCTCTACAGGTGTCTCCGAAGGTGTTTGTTGAGTTGGCAAAGATCAAGATTAGGATTTGTCACTCCGTGTATTGGAGAGGTATCTCTGGGCCCTCTCGGTAATGCACATCACTATAAGCCTTGCAAGCAATGTGTGTAGCGACCCGACCCGAATGGATCAAGTCTCTGTGCTTAGGTGTCATCCCTGGATCGGTATCCTGACACACACAGTACTCGAAGGATTTATAACAGAGGTAAATCACATGTATAAAGTAGCGTAAATACTATTACCTCAATCCAAATAGCAGAAGCAACAAGGTTGTGGATTCCCATCAACACCAACGGCAAAGTTGAGTGTAGAAATCGTAACCCTAACGTATCACTTACTCGCCGTAAGAAACCTGCAACATAAGACGTTGCAGCCCGAAACGGGTCAGTACATTGAATGTACTGGCAAATTCACACCATAGAGAATGATGAACAATGGCTATCACTATATGCATATTTGGCTGGTGGAAAAGCTCTATGGTTATAAGGTTTTTGCGTAAAGCCAATTTTTCCCTACTGCAAAGGAATAAATTTATTTAACTACCATGGTGGTTGTGAAACATTGAGAATGGTTGACAGCATTCTCAATCCCAATTAAAAATAATTAAAACCAACAACATTAATTAGAAGTAACATGATGAGATTCACTTGATATTCAAGTACTAGATACTCAAGTTGTCCATAACCGAGGACATGGCTAATCATGATTAGGTTGTACACTCTGCAGAGGTTTGCGCACTTTTCCCCACATGACTCGATCGCCTCCGTTTGTTTTCTCGCACTACATGGTGTTTGAGAAATGGATGACCGAGACATAGTCTTTCAGAAGCGCTAGCACCTTACATGTGGGGTAGACCGTACCACCTACAACCCCTACATCTGCTAGTCCACCCCGTAAGAGTTCGCACAACTTAGTCAACTATGCTAGAGCCCATAGTAGCATGTGGCTGCACACGGAAGTTTCTAGCATGAATTATCTTATGATCCCTTTGAGCCTGGGTGGCGGTCCAAAAAAAACAGGCAAGTCCTGATAGACATCAGGTGCCTCAATCCACCCAGATGTGTGTTTAAGTTGCCACCTTAGATAAACCATTAAAATTATCAACTCACATCTGTCATGGATATCACTCACCCAATCCACGTCTACTAGCATAGCATGGCATAATAAGCAAACGTAGAAGTAACTCCCAAAGGTTTCATAATAATACAGGTGATAGGTACTACCTCATCTACTTCCCATCCCACAATTTAATTAGATCCTAATCATGCAATGTGAGAGGATTGATCTAATGCAATAAAACTGGGTTGTAGAAAAGGTATGATCAAAGTGTTACTTGCCTGCAATGTAGATGAAGATGATTCGCACTTAAAACTCTTGATAGATCTACTCGTCACACTCCGGTCAATCTATCATAAGCAAACAATAGTAACCACACAATAAGTACTCATCTAATGCACAACTAAGACTCGAACAAGAGAACGAACCAGATAGTTCAACTTAAGAACTCCGGTTGCAAAGAAAGAAAGAACCGAACAAAGAAACGGAAAACAAACGGCGGAAGAAAACAACTCGGTTCTAGCAAGTTGAATCTAGGTCAAATTTTACCGGGGCAAAAACTTGTTTAAGTTGATTAGACGAAACGGCGGTTTCGAAACGAAACTCCAGGCGCTTGAATCACCTGATTCCGATAAAAGAGCGAGAAGAAAGACTAGAACGAAGATCGGATCTGAGATCGCGATCGCGGAAAAGACGCGGAATAAATCCGACGAGAAAGAAAACGAAGAACGGTTAAACGAACAGACGTCGTTAACCGGGGAAGAATCGGTGATCACGTTCGTTGAGACGAATGGTCCGAAAGAAGAACGAAAACGGATCTAGGGTTTTCGGAAAAGAAACCGAAAAAGAAAACGGAAAACCGATCTAGGGTTTCGGAAAAGAAACCGAAGCAAAGAATCGGAGAGAAAAACCGGAAAATAAAACCGGAACGGTTTCCTTTAAAAGAACCGAACCGCGAGGAAGAAAAAGAGAGGCGCGGGGCTACCTCCGGCGAGGCGGGGCGAACGGTGGCGACGGCGGCGTGCTAGGGCGGTGGCGGCGGCGCTATAGGGGCGGCGGCGGCGGGTGAGGGGCGCGGGGTGGGGCGCGGCTTGGGGAGGAGAGGGGGTTTGGGTTTGATGATTTAGAGGGGGGGTGTTGGGGTATTTATATAGGTGAGGGGAGAGATTACTTGGGGTAGGGGACAAGAAATAGACTAGGAATAGGAAAACGAAACAAAGGAAAGGGGGCTAAGAATCCTACTAGGATTCGGCCTAGAAGGATTCCTCCTGGGAATCAGTAGTGGAGGTGGCGGCTGGCGCCTGCCTAGCGCTGGCGCGCGCGACGGGGAGCCTGGGGCCTGGCCGGCGGGCTGGGCCTTGGCCCGGCTGGCCTGCTGGATTTTTTTAACTGATTTCGCGCGCAGAAAAACAAAAGAAAACTAACTAAATGAACTCCGAAAAAATCTAAAGTAAATTTTCCCCGACTCCTAAAAATGAGTCGAACAAAATGAACTTTTCTCCGGACCTAAAATGCAATTTTCGAAAACGCGCATTTTCCCTATCCAAATAAAAAGCAAATAAACTCCGGCAAACAAAATTTGATCTATTTATTAAATCTTCATTTTTCCTAAATTTGGGAAAGTCATATTATTCCCTCTCTCATATTTTGATATCGGAAAAATAATTGAAGATGAAATAAATAAATCAAATGATCCTCTTTTCAAATTCGAGAAAACTCTCAAATATGAAAATAACGAAATCTCCAACTCTCTCTGAAGGTCCTTGAGTTGCGTGAAATTTCTAGGATCAACCAAAATGCAAGAAAATAAGATATGCATGATGATCTAATGTATAACATTCCAAATTGAAAATTTGGGATGTTACAAACCTACCACCCTTAAAAGGAATCTCGTCCTCGAGATTCGGAGAGGCTAGCAAGAAAAGGTTAGGGTTTGGGGGTCTCCTCAAAATCCATCGATCATCACACGGTGTCTGGGGTGCTACCACCCTTAGAAGCATGGTTACTGTTCCATCAAAACTCATATACTCCATCCTTATTCTTGACAGTGTCTGTCTTCTCAGATCTTCAGGATAATTCCTTATCCGGCTCTTCCAGTAGTGGCATAACCTTTTCCTCAATTCTTCTATCCTTTCCTGTTGGTAAGGTTATTCCGCGACTGGGTCTTCGTAGCTGACGGGTCTAGCGCCAAAACTAAACAACTATCGATATCTCATGGTGGTCAACAATGTATGGTTTCCCTGCAGGAAATGGGTCTTGGTTGATCCTCACCGTATAACCTACGGTTGGCACAACTGCCGTGTACAAGGGAAAAATACATATACCATTCTAAGGTTTAAACAAGGTTTAATATCGCCGTCTCTCTACTATAGGTAAGTCACTCAGATTTACCATCCCATATAGCAAGGCGAATAATAAGAGTAAGTCGGTATGGTGATCAATCCATCCCGCACCCAAATCATTACCTTGTACACGGTTTAGCGAATCTCGCATTCTAACACTCGGTCATCCTCACAAGCATTGCAGAATTTCTCTTGTCGACGAACCAAGTTCGGATATATCCATAGATTCTGCAAGCCAAACAAACATCTATCGTTCCTTCACAACTCTCAGGTTTTGCGTTATTCCTATAAGATCATCTGTCGATAAACGTCGTATCTTCCTCCAGGGTTTTTCCTTCAGCAAGAATGTGCTTGCTTCTTGGCAGGTCCTGGGGCCTGTGGGTTATGGCCCATCTCATCACTTGTAGTCCTTGAACTTATCATCGGGCAACTGATCATTGTTCCAACTTCCTAGTATTCTTAAATCCATCCAATTGTACTTTCTTCCTTCCTTCTATTGGCACCAAACCAAGACATGAGTACTCAGACTTGTCATGGGGTTGCCATTGCTCCATATTACCAACATCATACCTCCTTTATATCCAATAGTACTTCATCTCTTCATCCTCGTGGGATATCACTCATATCGAGATAAAATGAATTCCATATTCACTTCGTGGAACATCATTATCCTTTCCAGGGTCAAGCGTCCTTACAAGGGAATATTGGCCATCTCTGCATGGCACTTCTTCAACTGGGAAACATGAAATACATCTTGAACTCCTGACAGTCCTTCGGGTAACTCCAACTTGTAGGCCACTTCTCCCATACGCTCCAAAACTCGGTATGGTCCTACAAATCTCGGGGCTAACTATCCCTTAACTCCAATACGTTTAACTCCTCGCAGAGGGTCACACGAAGACATGCTCTATCTCCAATTTCATAGACCACCTCCTTGAGTCTACATAACTCTTCTGCCTGGACTGAGCTACCTTCAGTCTATCTCGAATCAACTTAATATTCTTTTCTGACTCCTTGATCACATTTGGTCCAACGGACTGTCTCCAACTTTATCCTACTTACTCTTAGGGTATCACACATATCGAGACAAAACTCGTATTCATTTTGTCCGAAATCCACTCAGTGGAGTATGCTTATCTTTTCCAGGGGTCAACGGTTCTTACAGGGTACTACCACCCTTAAAATGCTCCAATATTTTATAGACCATATTTCTCATATCCTCAAAAATGGTCAATATCTTTCCTCATAGAGTAACTCATAAAATCCAAATCAGTACCAACACTGCTAACTTTATTGATTCTCCAATGATTACAATCTTTTGCTTTTCCATTACATGTCTCAACTCAACACCTCAATATAAAAGAAAATGTTCTCACTACTACGACTATATTTCTTCTGGTACAAACTCAACTACTTATCACAAGTCTCCTTCTCCTTCGGACAATCTCTGGCAAAGTGCCCTGCTTTATTACAACTAAAACATATTACTTCTGACAAGTATCGAGGTTTCCTTTTTGGGCAACTGTTGAGGTAGTGCCCTGACTCCTTGCACCTGTAACAGGTGATATGACTCAGGTCCTTCCTGGAATCCAATCTACTTCTCTTTCTGGACTTTTCCATTCCTATCAGAGCTTCTATTTCCTGTGGGTCATACTCTACTTCCTCTATCGGGAATTCTACTAGATCCCCCTTTATACCATTTTGGGAGATGTGTCCTTCTTCTCCACATGAATAGCAAGATTTAGTGCAGGGTTTACTCGGGTCTTCTTTAGGTGTGTCCTCCACCCCTTCCTTCATCATAGTTTCTTCTAAAATTTCCATGAGGGCTCCTTTCATTACTTCTTTCTTCTGCTGGATGGTTCATTGTACCATGGGGTAAATGTGACACTGAGCAGGGTAGTGGGTAGTCCCTTCACACAAGAAACAAGTAATCTGCCTAATTGGGCATTCTTCAACTGGGCGACTTCCTTCGCAATTAGGGCATTCATCCTTGTCTTCTTTATGGGTGTGTCCCATTTCTCCACAAATCTTGCATGCACAAGGTTTCTTCATATCCATTCCATAAGGCTTCAACTTCTGGGACACAAGGTGATATCTTTGTAGAGTCAACTTTAATTCTCTCCAAGTGGTTACTCCTTGCCATCCATTCATGGTTTGGTACATCCTCCACCATGTAGCAGCACCTCTTTCAAAGCATTGAAGAGCATGCTGGGCCATATCCTTTCCGACTATAGGGTTGTTCTCCATATGATCCTCCATGTTCTGAATCCATCGGTCTGTCTCCAATTGACTCATCGGTCCAGAAAATACAAGCTCATTTCCATTCATCCTCTATTGGGTCCATGGGTTTGGGGTAAGATAAGAGAGATCAAGAGAGAGGAATGCACACAATACAAACAAAAGTTTTGAAAAGACAGATTTTTGTGGTGGCTGTCGAAAAACATCGAACAAATGACAGCTCACAACCGTCGCATCTAACGTAGGTATATAATAGGGGTTTGGTCTTCTAAAGGTCAATAAATCTTCAACGTCTCCAAACTCTTCAAGCCTTGTTCAAGCCTCCAATGTCTTCTTCCGATCGTGTTTTTCCTTCTCAATTTCTTTTGCCAGATCATCTCTGTTGACGTGAAATCTCTTGTGACATCCTGTAGTATTCTGGAGTTGCATTTCAAACTTCTAGGTTTCAACATCCTTGGCAGGAACCATGTCCTCTGTCCTTTAGTTCCTGACGAATCTCCGGTATCTCAAGGTTGTAGCTCCTCCAGCTTGGCTACTCTCATCTTCAGGATCCTGAGTTCCTCATGAAATACTTCCTTGTCTAATACGACTTCCTGGAGCTCCATTTTAAACTTCTTGATGTACTACTCCAGATCTTGGTGATACACCAGCTAAGTTTAAAACTGCATCCTTTGCTGATAGATGCTCCATCAGCCTTCTACCATCCAATCCTTTTGAAGGAATGCATGCTTAGCTCAGCTCGGTGACCACAGTATCAATGGTGATGACATCATGGATAACCGTGTTTCTTCCCTTGTCATTGCCATGAGCTATCTTGCCAGTCGATATCTCCTGCCTTAGGGTTTTCTTGACAAAACTTTGAGTTCTCAACTCTCCATGTTTTGGTCTTTCTCCAATACACCTTGATCTCGGGTATTGACACTTCCATAGTCTGCCAAGTTCCATAAGGGTAGCCGTCCTAGGTCATATAAATCTGGAAATGCTTCGCAGCCTCCAAATTCTACTAGTCTTCAGAGTCTTCACAGCTGTAGTTTCCATTATCATAATGTATGGTAAAATCCTCTTCATTCCAAATGGTCTTACTTGTCTGATATCCTGTACTTCTTGGAGTGGTCTCATCAGTCGAATCCTCGAGTGGTCAAAAGGGAAAAGGGTATGGTTTCACTAAAGGGAAATTTTGAATAAACTCAGAAGAGAAGAGAGGTAAAAGATCTTTTTGGAAGGGAAAGTTGTAGAGAAAAATCTTTGCTATGGGCTTGCCAGTTTCTAGGGTCACGTCCTACAGTCAACATGTGCTCTGATACCATCTTGTAGCGACCCGACCCGAATGGATCAAGTCTCTGTGCTTAGGTGTCATCCCTGGATCGGTATGCTGACACACACATTACTCGAAGGATTTATAACAGAGGTAAATCACATGTATAAAGTAACGTAAATATTATTACCTCAATCCAAATAGCGGAAGCGACAAGGTTGTGGATTCCCATAAACACCAACGGCAAAGTTGAGTGTAGAAATCGTAACCCTAACGTATCACTTACTCGTCGTAAGAAACCTGCAACATAAGACGTTGCAGCCCGAAACGGGTCAGTACATTGAATGTACTGGCAAATTCACACCATAGAGAATGATGAACAATGGCTATCACTATATGCATATTTGGCTGGTGGAAAAGCTCTATGGTTATAAGGTTTTTGCGTAAAGCCAATTTTTCCCTACTGCAAAGGAATAAATTTATTTAACTATCATGGTGGTTGTGAAACATTGAGAATGGTTGACAGCATTCTCAATCCCAATTAAAAATAATTAAAACCCAACAACATTAATTAGAAGTAACATGATGAGATTCACATGATATTCAAGTACTAGATACTCAAGTTGTCCATAACCGGGGACACGGCTAATCATGATTAGTTTGTACACTCTGCAGAGGTTTGCGCACTTTTCCCCACATGACTCGATCGCCTCCGTTTGTTTTCTCGCACTACATGGTGTTTGAGAAACGGATGACCGAGACATAGTCTTTCAGAAGCGCTAGCACCTTACATGTGGGTAGACCGTACCACCTACAACCCCTACATCTGCTAGTCCACCCCGTAAGAGTTCGCACAACTTAGTCAACTATGCCAGAGCCCATAGTAGCATGTGGCTGCACACGGAAGTTTCTAGCATGAATTATCTTATGATCCCTTTGAGCCTGGGTGGCGGTCCAAAAAAAACAGGCAAGTCCTGATAGACATCAGGTGCCTCAATCCACCCAGATGTGTGTTTAAGTTGCCACCTTAGATAAACCATTAAAATTATCAACTCACATCTGTCATGGATATCACTCACCCAATCCACGTCTACTAGCATAGCATGGCATAATAAGCAAACGTAGAAGTAACTCCCAAAGGTTTCATAATAATACAGGTGATAGGTACTACCTCATCTACTTCCCATCCCACAATTTAATTAGATCCTAATCATGCAATGTGAGAGGATTGATCTAATGCAATAAAACTGGGTTGTAGAAAAGGTATGATCAAAGTGTTACTTGCCTGCAATGTAGATGAAGATGATTCGCACTTAAAACTCTTGATAGATCTACTCGTCACACTCCGGTCAATCTATCGTAAGCAAACAATAGTAACCACACAATAAGTACTCATCTAATGCACAAGTAAAATTCGAACAAGAGAACGAACCAGATAGTTCAACTTAAGAACTCCGGTTGCAAAGAAAGAACGAACCGAACAAAGAAACGGAAAACAAACGGCGGAAGAAAACAACTCGGTTCTAGCAAGTTGAATCTAGGTCAAATTTTACCAGGGCAAAAACTTGTTTAAGTTGATTAGACGGAACGGCGGTTTCGAAACGAAACTCTAGGCGCTTGAATCACCTGATTCCGATAAACGAGCGAGAAGAAAGACTAGAACGAAGATCGGATCTGAGATCGCGATCGCGGAAAAGACGCGGAATAAATCCGACGAGAAAGAAAACGAAGAACGGTTAAACGAAAGGACGTCGTTAACCAGGGAAGAATCGGTGATCACGTTCGTTGAGACGAACGGTCCGAAAGAAGAACGAAAACGGATCTAGGGTTTTTGGAAAAGAAACCGAAAAAGAAAACGAAAAACCGATCTAGGGTTTCGGAAAAGAAACTGAAGCGAAGAATCGGAGAGAAAAACCGGAAAAGAAAACCGGAATAGTTTCCTTTAAAAGAGCCGAACCGTGGGGAAGAAAAAGAGAGGCGTGGGGCTACCTCCGGCGAGGCGGGGCGAACGGTGGCGACGGCGGCGTGCTAGGGCGGTGGCGGCGGCGCTATAGGGGCGGCGGCGGCGGGTGAGGGGCACGAGGTGGGGCGCGACTTGGGGAGGAGAGGGGGTTTGGGTTTGATGATTTAGAGGGGGGGTGTTGGGGTATTTATATAGGTGATGGGAGAGATTACTTGGGGTAGGGGACAAGAAATAGACTAGGAATAGGAAAACGAAACAAAGGAAAGGGGGCTAAGAATCCTACTAGGATTCGGCCTAGAAGGATTCCTCCTGGGAATCGGTAGTGGAGGCGGTGGCTGGCGCCTGCCTAGCGCTGGCGCGCATGACGGGGAGCCTAGGGCCTGGCCGGCTGACTGGGCCTTGGCCCGGCTGGCCTGCTAGATTTTTCTTTTAACTGATTTCGCGCGCAGAAAAACAAAAGAAAACTAACTAAACGAACTCCGAAAAAATCTAAAGTAAATTTTCCCCGACTCCTAAAAATGAGTCGAACAATATGAACTTTTCTCCGGACCTAAAATGCAATTTTCGAAAACGCGCATTTTCCCTATCCAAATAAAAAGCAAATAAACTCCGGCAAACAAAATTTGATCTATTTATTAAATCTTCATTTTTTCCTAAATTTGGGAAAGTCATATTATTCCCTCTCTCATATATTTTGACACCGGAAAAATAATTGAAGATGAAATAAATAAATCAAATGATCCTCTTTTCAAATTCAAGAAAACTCTCAAATATGAAAATAACGAAATCTCCAACTCTCTCCGAAGGTCCTTGAGTTGCGTGAAATTTCTAGGATCGACCAAAATGCAAGAAAATAAGATATGCATGATGATCTAATGTATAACATTCCAAATTGAAAATTTGGGATGTTACAATGTGACTAATGAGTTAGTTGCAGGATGATGCATTACGGAACGAGTAAAGAGACTTGACGGCAATGAGATTGAACTAGGTATGATCATACCGACGATTGAATCTCGGGCAAGTAACATACCGATGACAAGGGGATTGACGTATGTTGTTATGCAGTTTGACCGCTAAAGATCTTCGTAGAATATGTAGTAGCCAATATGAGCATCCAGGTTCCGCTATTGGTTATTGACCGGAGATGTGTCTCGTTCATGTCTACATAGTTATCGAACCCGTATGGTCTGCACGCTTAACGTTCGATGACGATTTGTATTATGAGTTACGTGTTTTGGTGACCGAAGTTTGTTCGGAGTCCCGAATGAGATCACGGACATGACGAGGAGTCTCAAAATGGTCGAGAGGTAAAGACTCATATATTGGAAGGTAGTATTCGGACAGCGGAATGGTTCCGAGTGATTGGGGTATTTTTTCGGAGTACCGGGGGGTTACTGGAACCCCCCGGGGAAGTATTCGGCCAACATGGGCCTAAGGGAGAGAGAGGGAAGCCCGCGGGGGGGGGGGGGGGGGGTTGCGCGCCCCCTCCTTGGGAGTCTGAATAGGACAAGGAGGTAGGGCAACTGACACGTTTCCATCGTATCTATAATTTTTGATTGTTTCATGCCAACATTATACAACTTCCACATATTTTGGCAACTTTTTATATGATTTATTGGACTAACCTATTGATTTAGTGCCTAGTGTCAGTTCCTTTTTCTGCATGTTTTTTGTATCGCAGAGTATCCATATCAAACGAAGTCCAAATGCAATAAAATTTTACAGAGAATTATTTTGGAATATATGTGATTTTGGCGAGTTGGAATCACCGCAAACGGAGGCCCACACAGCCCACACGACACCAGGGCACGCCAGAGGCCCCTGGCGCGTGGTGGTGGGTTGTGCCCTCCTCGAACGTCAGTTTGAGCTCTACTTCGGGCGCAAGGAAGCTTATACCCAAAAAAACTGTGTTAAAATCTCAGCCCAGTCGGAGTTATGGATCTCCCGGAATATAAGAAACGGTTTTCGGCCAGATCTGGGAACGCGAAACAGAAGAGAACAAAGATGGAGATCCAATCTCAGAGGGGCTCTCGCCCCTCCGCGGCAATGGAGGCCATGGACCAGTGGGGGAACTCTCCTCCCATCTAGGGGGGAGGCCAAGGAAGAAGAAGGAGGAGGGGGGCTCACTCCCGATGGCGCCGGAGTGCCACCCGGGCAACGATCGGGACGACGATCTACATGAACAATCTTGCTACCGTCAACGCCAACTGTCTTCCCCTATATGGAGCAGTGTAACACCTCTTCTCCCCGTTTTAATCTCTACTTAAACATGGTGCTCAACTCCATATATTATTTCCCAATGATCTATGGTTATCCTATGATGTTTGAGTAGATCCATTTTGTCCTATGAGTTAATCGTGATCTTGGTCGGTATGATTGTATATTTTATTTATGGTGTTGTCCAAAGGTGCCCTCCGTCTCGCGCAAATGTGAGGGGCCCCCGCCGTAGGGTGTTGCAATATGTTCATGATTTGCTTATGGTGGGTTGCGAGAGTGACAGAAACTTAAACCCGAGTAGGTGGGTTATGGCGTATGGGAGTAAAGAGGACTTGATACTTAATGCTATGGTTGGGTTTCACGACCTTAATGATATTTAGTAGTTGTGGATGCTTGCTAGAGTTCCAATCATAAGTGCATATGATCCAAGTGTGTTAGCTCATGCCTCTCCCTCATATAAAATTACAAGAATGATAACCGGTACTTGATATCGATTGCCTAGGGACAAATAACTTTCTTGTCGACAAAATCTCTCTACTAAAACTAATTTAGTTGTGTCTTTATCTAAACAGCCCCTAGATTTTATTTAGTGCTCTTTATTATCTTGCAAACCTATCCTATCACACCTACAAAGTAGTTCTAGTTTCATACTTGTTTCCGGTAAAGCAAACATCAAGTGTGCATAGAGTTGTATCGGTGGTCGATAGAACTTGAGGGAATATTTGTTCTGCCTTTAGCTCCTCATTGGGATCGACGCTCTTAATTATCGAAAAAGGCTACAAACGATCCCCTATACTTGTGGGTTATCAAGACCTTTTTTTGGCGCCGTTGCCGGGGAGCAATAGCGTGGGGTGAATATTCTTGTGTGTGCTTGTTTGCTTTATCACTAAGTAGTTTTTATTTCCCTTTCTAAGTTGTTCTCTATCTTTAGTTATGGATATGGAACACAAAATACCAAAAAAATAGTTGTACCTGCTACTCATGAAGATGGGGAACCTTCTAAAACCCTCGATGATCATTATGTCAAAGATATTATGCACTACTTTGATAATCTTGAGAAAACCCCATTCAACTATATAATGGGAGTAATGTTGGATCAACGTGAATACTTTAGGGATTATCAGTTGACACAAAAAGGGAAACTTTAATGGGATCAAATTTATAAGTTGCATTGGTATGCTCGGAATTTATGCTTGATATATGATTTTACTTGTTGCTCTAGGATGAATGCTCCACACCTTGCCTTTACATGCAAATTTAATGATAATGAAACCTTAGATTTTTATGCTAATGGTATATATTATTACTATGACGTGGAACGAATAGAAAAATTTATTGCTTTTAAGGGTGCTTATGAAATTGAATCTTTGTTTGAAAATTATAAAGCTTTTGATGATGATGTTTATAGACCTAAAATTTTTGCCATCCATAATACTATGATAATTATAAATTCAATTCTTATATTGATGAATTTATTGAGAGAGTCTCTGCTGTCCAAGAAGAGAGATGATGAGGAGAGTGAAGAACAAAAGGAGGAAGAACGGACTAGCTACCCGTGCCCACCTTCTAATGAGAGTAATTCTTGAACTCATACATTGTTTAGTTTCCCTTCATGCTTACCGAAGGATGAATGCTATGATAATTGCTATGATCCCGTTGATTCGTTTGAAATATCCCTTTTTGATGATGCTTGCTATGCTTGTGGCCAAGATGCCAATATGAATGATGCTTATGTTGATGAACTTGCTATTGTTCCTTATGTTAAACATGAAATTGTTGCTATTGCACCCACACATGATAGTCCTATTGTCTTTTTGAATTGTCCAAACTACACTATATCGGAGAAGTTTGCACTTATTAAGAATTACATTGATGGGTTGCGTTCTACCACTACACATGATTATTTTGATGGATATAATATGCATGTGCTTTCTGCTCCTACTTGCAATTATTATGAGAGAGGAACTACATCTCCGCCTCTCTATGTTTCCAACACGAAAAAATTGCAAGAAAACTGGTTATACTATGTATTGGCCTTTACTTGATGTGCATGAATTGTTGTTGTATGACATGTCGATGCATAGGAAGAGAGTTAGACTTCATCATTTCATGATATATGTTGCTTTGTGCTCATTACTGAATGCCAAATCATTGTTAATTAAAATTGGCTTTGATATACCTTGGGATCCGGGTGGATCCATTACTTGAGCACTTTATGCCTAGCTTAATGGCTTTAAAGAAAGCGCTGCCAGGGAGACTTATCGGAAGTTTTAGAGAGTCATTTATTTCTGTTGAGTGCTTTTATAAAGTTTAAAAACAAAAAATATAGAGGGGAATTTAAAAACTTTTTCACAAAAGAGAAGCGATTGGAAGTTATGCATTGGAGAAGTGAGGGTCGACCTTGAACACTTGTGTTCATGCTCATGGAAAGAATGTAAAAAAAATCATGAAAATTATCACAAAAATAATTATTCCCTTGTACAATTCCATTGTATTATAAAAATAATGTGCCAAGATTTGCCTTTAGATGAGTAGATTGCTTGTTGGTTTGTGCGGTGCAAAACAGAAACTTTGGCTGTAGTGCTCGATTTTACATTTTTTACTGGAACGTCAAACGGTTCTGAAACTTTTTGTACTATCTTTCTATACAATTTTTTTATTTTTTTCTAATTTTTTAGAATTTTTTGAGTTACAGAAGTATGGTGGATGTTCAAATCTTTACAGACTGTCCTGTTTTCACTGATTGCTGCTATAGCTTCATTATTTGCATATGTTTGAATTCTTGTTGAAGCCTCCTTGACTTGGGGCCATAGAATTGTGATAGCATACAGTGGGTAATGTTTGTTTATATTATACAATAATGTTACAGCAGTACATGATGGGATTTCATTGCCATATTCACTAACCCCGCCACTAAAAGTTCGGTTAAGTTTTGTGCGGATGAAGTGTTCGAAGATCGAGGAGGTCTCAATGTGAGGAGAAGGAGGAGAGGCAAGATCTCAAGCTTGGTGATGCCCAAGTCACCCCAAGTAAATATTCAAGGAGACTCAAATGTCTAAGCTTGGGGATGCCCCGGAAGGCATCCCATCTTTCTTCAACAAGTATCAGTATGTTTTCGGATTCGTTTCGTTCACGTGATATGTGCAAACCTTGGAGCGTCTTTTGCATTTAGTTTTCATTTTTCTTTTATGCACCATGCTGGTATGAGATAGTACATGATTTATTTATAGAATGCTCATTGCACTTCACTTATATCTTTTGAGTATGGCTTTATAGAATGCTTCATGTGCTTCACTTATATCATTTGAAGTTTGGATTGCCTGTTTCTCTTCACATAGAAAACCGTTATTTGAAGAATGCTATTTTGCTTCACTTATATTTGTTAGAGCATGATCTTTTGTAGAAAGAATTAAACTCTCATGCTTCACTTATATCTATTTAGAGAGTCAACATGAATTGGTCAATTGCATGTTTAGTCATAAAATCCTACATAAAACTAACGGATCACCGAATATGATATGTTTGATTCCTTGCAATAGTTTTGAGATATAGAGATGGAATATGTGGGAGGTACTAGTAAATGGTTGTGTTTAGTAAGAATATTGGTGTTAAGGTTTGTGATTCCCGAAGCATGCACGTATAATCTCTCGTTATGCTATGATGATGGAGCATGATTTATTATAGATTGTCTTCCTTATGACTGGCGGTCGGGGACGAGCAATGGTCTTTTCCTACCAATCTATCCCCCTAGGGGCATGCGTTTTAGTACTTTGCTTCGAGGGCTAATAAACTTTTGCAATAAACATATGAGTTCTTTATGACTAATGTGAGCCCATGGATTATACACACTCTTACCTTTCCGCAATTTGCTAGCCTCTATGGTACCATGCATTGCCCTTTCTCACATCGAGACGTGGTGCAAACTTCGCAGGTGCATCCAAACCCCGTGATATGATACGCTCTATCACACACAAGCCTTATTATATCTTCCTCAAAACAGCCAACATACCTACCAATTATGGCTTTTCCATGGCCATTCCGAGATATATTGCCATGCAACTTCCACCGCTTCCGTTTGATGACTTGAGCATTCAATGTCATATTTCTTTGCATGATCATATAGCTGACATAGTAGTTGTGGCTCAGCCATGATAACCCACAAGTATAGGGGATCAATTGTAGCCTCTTTCGATAAGTAAGAGTGTCGAACCCAACAAGGAGCTAAAGGTAGAACAAATATTCCCTCAAGTTCTATCGACCACCGATACAACTCTACGCACACTTGACGTTCGCTTTACCGGAAACAAGTATGAAACTAGAAGTACTCTGTAGGTGTTGTTGGATAGGTATGCAAGATAATAAAGAGCAAGTAAATATAAAGTAGGGGCTGTTTAGATGAAGACACAACTAAATTAGGTTTAGTAAAGAGCTTTTGTCAACAAGAAGGTTATTTGTCCCTAGGCAATCGATAACTAGACCAGTAATCATTATTGCAATTCTATTTGAGGGAGAGGCATAAGCTAACATACTTTCTCTACTTGGATCATATGCACTTATGATTGGAAATCTAGCAAGCATCCACAACTAGTAAAGATTCATTAAGGTAAAACCCAATCATAGCATTAAAGCATCAAGTCCCCTTTATCCCATACACAAACAACCTACTTACTCGGGTATGTGCTTCTGTCACTCACGCCACCCACCATAAGAAAATCATAAGCATATTGCAAACCTAAAGCGGGAATCCCTCACGCTTGCGCGACACGGAGAGCACCATAGGACAGCACCAATAATAAAACATACAACTCAAACCAATCACGATCATCAAATAGCCATTAGGACAAAACAGATCTACTCAAACATCATAGGATAGCCATACATCATTGGGAAATAATATATAGCGTTGAGAACCATGTTTAAGTAGAGATTACAGCGGGTAAGAGAGAGAGGTTACACCGCTGCATAGAGGGGGGAAGAGTTGGTGATGATGGCGGTGAAGTTGTTGGTGAAGATCACGGTGATGATGATGGCCCCCGGTGGCACTCCGGCGCCACTGGAAGCGAGGGGGAGAGGGCCCCCCTTCTTCTTCTTCTTCTTCCTTGACCTCCTCCCTAGATGGGAGAAGGGTTTTCCCTCTGGTCCTTGGCTCCCATGGCGTGGGAGGGGTGAGAGCCCCTCCGAGATTGGATATGTCTCTCTGTCTCTCTCTGTTTCTGCGTTCTCAGATTCTTCCCTTTCACCGTTTCTTATATTCCTGGAGATCCGTAACTCCGATTGGGCTGAAATTTTAACACGATCTCTATCCGGATATTAGCTTTCTTGCGGAGAAAGAAGGGCTCCAACCTCCTTACGGGGTGGCCAAGAGGGTCATGGGCGCACCTGACACCCTGGGGCGTGCCCCCCTACCTCGTTCCCCCCTCGGGCACCGTCTCGTGATGATTCCACTTCCCAAAATTCATAAATATTCCAAAATAAATCTCTGTCAGTTTTTATTCCGTTTGGACTCCGTTTGGTATGGGTTTTCTGCGAAACAAAAAATATGCAACAAACAGGAACTGACACTGGGCACTGGATCAATATGTTAGTCCCAAAAATAGTATAAAAAGTTGCCAAAAAGTATATGAAAGTTGAATAATATTGGCATGGAACAATCAAAAATTATAGATACGACGGAGATGTATCAGCATCCCCAAGCTTAATTCCTGCTCGTCCTCGAGTAGGTAAATGATAAAAATAATAATTTTTGATGTGGAATGCTACCTAGCATAATCTTGATCATATGTCTAATCATGGCATGAATATTAAGACACGAGTGATTCAAAGCAATAATCTATCCTTTGACATAAAGACAATAATATTTTAAGCATACCAACTAAGCAATTATGTCTTATTGAAATAACATAGCCAAAGAAAACTCATCCCTACAAAATCATATAGTCTGGCTATGCTCCATCTTCACCACACAAAGCATTCACGTCATGCACAACCCCGATGACAAGCCAAGCAATTGTTTCATGCTTTTGATGTTCTCAAACCTTTTCAACTTTCACGCAATACATGAGCGTGAGCCATGGACATAGCACTATAGGTGGAATAGAATATAATGGTGGAGAAGACAAAAAGGAGAATATAGTGTCACATCAACTAGGCGTATCAACGGGCTATGGAGATGCCCATCAATAGATATCAATGTGAGTGAGTAGGGATTGCCATGCAACGGATGCACTAGACCTATAAGTATATGAAAGCTCAAACTGAAACTAAGTGGGTGTGCATCCAACTTGCTTGCTCATGAAGACCTAGGGCATTTGAGGAAGCCCATCATTGGAATATACAAGCCAAGTTCTATAATGAAAATTCCCACTAGTATATGAAAGTGATAACTCAAGAGACTCTCTATATGAAGAACATGGTGCTACTTTGAAGCACAAGTGTGGTAAAAGGATAGTAACATTGCCCCTTTTTCTTTTTTGTTCTTTTTTTGCGGGCTTATTTGGCCCGCCCTTTTTTTATTTAGGCTTCTTTGGCCTCTTTTTTGGGAAATGCTCTAATAATGATCATCACACTTTTATTTACTTACAACTCAATATTACAACTCGATACTAGAGCAAAGATATGACTCTATATGAATGCCTCCGGCGGTGTACCGGGATGTGCAATGAGCTAGTGTAGCAATGACATCAAAAAACGGACAAGCCATGAAAACATCATGCTAGCTATCTTACTATCATGCAAAGCAATATGACAATGATGCTCGAGTCATGTATATGATGATGATGGAAGTTGCATGGCAATATATCTCGGAATGGCTATGGAAATGCCATAATAGATACGTATGGTGGCTGTTTTGAGGAAGGTATATGGTGGGTTTATGGTACCGGCAAAAGTTGCGCGGTACTAGAGAGGCTAGCAATGATGGAAGGGTGAGAGTGCGTATAATCCATGGACTCAACATTAGTCATAAAGAACTCACATACTTATTGCAAAAATCTATTAGTCACCGAAACAAAGTACTACGCGCATGCTCCTAGGGGGATAGATTGGTAGGAAAAGACCATCGCTCGTCCCCGACCGCCACTCATAAGGAAGACAATCAATAAACACCTCATGATCCAACTTCGTTACATAACGGTTCACCATACGTGCATGCTACGTGACTTGCAAACATGAACACAAGTATTTCTCAATTTCACAATTACTCGACTAGCATGACTCTAATATCACCATCTTTATATCGCAAAACTATTGCAAGGAATCAAACATATCATATTCAGCGATCTACAAGTTTATGTAGGATTTTATGACTAACCATGTGAATGACCAGTTCCAGTCATCTCTCTAAATAGATATAAGTGAAGCACGAGAGTTTAATTCTTTCTACAAAAGATATGCCCCCGCTCTGTAGCGACCCGACCTCAGACGGTCAAGCCTCTGTGTATCTGTGCCATCCCTGGATTCGTATGCTGGCACACACAGTACATCAATGTATATATCAAAGTACAATCACATGTATAAATAACGTAAAACTGATATATACCTCATAAGTCTCAGCGGAAACAAACAATCGGGTGTGGAGTCCCATCAACGCCATCGGCAGGTTGAGTGTAGACCATAACCCTGTATCGTAACTCTGACTCGTCGAAGAAATATCTGCAACATGATACGTTGCAGCCGTGTAGGTCAGTACATTGAATGTACCGGCAAGATCACAATAAGAGAAAACAAAAGATAAACTATACTATATGCAATATGGCTTTGTGGCTCTGTAACTGAGTTTTGTTTGCAGAAAAGCTGGTTTTATTTTCCCTACATCAAAGGAATTAACTGGAGTATGTACTATGGAGTTTTCTATCATGACATGGTTCCGCCAACCGATGTCTCATAGCCCAAATAATCATAAGTTGCCCACAATTAAATTATCAGTCCGGTGTTGAGAGTACCGAGATAGATCCAAGTCCAGAGGCTCAAATTGTCCGTAACCGGGGACACGGCTAATCGATTAGGTTTTAACCCTCTTCAAAGGTTTGTACACTTTACCCGCAAGATTCGATCCCTCTCTTTACATTCTCGCACTTTAGGGTGTTTGAGAACAAGATGACCGAAACATGGTCTTCCGAAGAGTTCCTCTGACCACTGTCCGGTGCTCATCCAATCCTACCGTAGTTCTACATCTGCTAGCACCGTCCCAGCCAGAGTCACAACTAAGGTCAACCAAGCCAGAGCCCATAGTGACTTGCGGTTGCACAGGTAAGCTTCCGGGCATGAAGTATTCTTCCGTCTCTTTGAGTCTGGGTGAAGCTTTCCGCAAGATGTCATGGCGCTTCTCCATGCATCCCGGCCAACCACTGGTTTCTCCAGGGTGCCCATCAACCGTCCTTCACCCAGTAGTGTGTATTGAATTCTTGTCTCGAGTCTCGAAATCTTGAGGAGTCCTGAAGATGCAGTCCTTGCCGGTGCCATCATGAAGTTGCCGCCATTGACGTACTCATGCACTCATACCAAACCCCATCTACTATAGCGTAGCATTAAAACTATATAACGTCCCGGGCTTGATAACAGGGAGATGGGTTCCTACCTCATGCATTCTACTCAACTACAAGAAATCAATATCACTACTGGCGGGATTATTGAAAAGGTGCTACTACATGCAAATAAAACATAGTATGAAAAACATGGTCAAAGTGAACTTGCCTGGTATTACTTGATGAAGATAATAACGCTCTCGGAATCTTTGATAAACTATTCGTCACTCCAAGAAAATCTATATAGTCAAACATTATACTCACATAAGCAATAATCTTAGCAAACAATACTAGCAATCAAAATAACAATCGAAAAGCCATAAATAAAACAATAATGAAGTCAAAGAAAACCAAATAGAATTCCAAAGAAAAACTTCACAAAAACAAGGGAGAAACCAACTCACACAATAACAGTCAAAACTTTATTATTAAAACTAAATTACTCTAATAACTTTTATATAGCATGGAAAATAAAATTCTAATAAAACAACAACGAAATAATTTACTAAAGCATTTACTAGCAAAAGGAACTAGTATGAAAAACTATTGTAACTGACTAGTTAACACCAGAATAACTATAACAACTAGCAAAAGACAAAAGTAAACAATACTAAAATAATTATCAAACTAATTTACTCCTAAATAACAGAATCAATGACAACATATAATGAAGTGGCAAAAAGAGTTACTTTTGAAACTAATGGAACTACTTTTATCAACTATCACTATGAACTAAACAAACAAATACTAAAATAGTAGCTAAACACTAGTAAATAACTACAAAAAATTATCTACTGCAGTCTAACATAGACATATGACAACATGTAAAAATTTACAAAAAGAATTAACTAAACATAATTAAAAACACTAATTATATGACTAAAACAACTACATAAGCAAAATAGTACTGTTTTCGCAATAAACCTAATTTAAAATAAACTATAAATAAGCCACTACATGCTACTGGATAAACAAAACAATAACAAAACAGTAACAAGAAGAATCAATCAAAAATCTATTCTAGAGTTTAAACTAGAGCCAAAACGGTGTTTGCAGCATATTTGAACTAATTCAAATTTAAACTACTCAAATTCCAAATTTCAAATCACTAACAGAAACTTCATAAAATTTGTGACACATTGCAATTGGAATCACTCAAAAACATCAAGTATGCTAAAAGATACAAGCAATATAAGATTGAAACTTGTTCTGTTTATAAAACAGAAACGAAAAAAACAAAAAAAAAACAATCGGGCACTAGCTACGTGGCCCATTGCTACTGGGCTAAACTGGTGGCGATCCGTAACTAAATGGCGCTCAGCCGAAAACTAACGAAACCGCGCACATACGAAATAAAAGAAACTGGTCGGCTAAACCGATCCGGACTAAACCGTAAAAAACCGAACTAAAAAAAATAAACCTAACTATTCATCCATCTAATCTATACCGTAGATTTAGAATCGGACAGAGGAGGGGAAGTGGAGAGCTCACCGCTGGGAAGGTCGACGGCGAGCGGCTCGGACGTCGTCGGCGGCGGCGCTCCGATCGTCGGCGGGCTCCGGCGAGAGTACGGGCAGACGCGGCGTTCGACGACGAGTCCAGCGGTGGTCGATATAGTGCCGTAGGTGGATGGAGGAGGTCGGCGGCGAGGTCGAGGCGGCGGTGGCATTCGGGCGTCGGTGGTGGCGGCGCTCCGGTGGGTTTCGGGCTTGGGTGAGGGTACGGGGAGATGCGGACGAGCGAGGGGAGTGCAGAGATGGTCTCGGGAGGCGGCGAGGGGGTCGGCGTAGCTCGGTGGGGCAGCAATTGAGAAGGAGGCGGGGGTTCTCGGAAGGGGCTTTGGGGCGGAATCGGTCGAGGGGCGGGAGGTATATACAGGGGAGGGTGCTTGGAGAAGGGGGCGAGGGGATTCGTGATCCCGAGAAGATCGGGATTCTGGCGGCGGCGGCGCGATTTGGTGTGGGGAGGAAGAAGAAGACGCGGGCGGGGCGATCGGGCAGTGGGACCCAGCGGTCAGCGGCACAGCGCAGGCGAGGAGGGAGCGGGCGACCGAGGCGAAAGGGCTCCGGGCGTGCGCGTGGCTGCTGGGCTAGCCTGGCGCGTAGATGGGCCGAGGGAGAGCGAGAGAGAGAAAGTTAGGTGGGCCTTTAGTCCGTTGGCTTCGGCCATTGTTTTTATAAAGCACAGACAAGAAAACTAAATAAAGGAAAAAACAATAATACTTTTATATAGACATATTATATATCAAAATGTTCAGCAAAAGAAATCCTCAAAGTTGAACTATTTCTAAACTCCAAATAAAATCAACAAGAATTAAAATAAGGCAAACAGTGCTACTGTTGCAATAATTCACAATAAAAATCATTATTAAAATACCAAAATGATTTCAAATTTATTTTCTCCTATTTTTCATCGAAGGGAATCATTTTACCCATATTTCCATTTATTTATTTTTAGGAGAAAAATAATTTGAATAAAAGGCAAATAACTCCTAAATTGAAATTGGGTTCCAAAATAATTCCAAATGACATTCAATTTGATTCTTTGTAACTTCAAACTCATATTTCATATAATTGAAGAAGTCATTGTATCTTCTCTCATGAAAATCATTGAGTTGCATAAAGTTTCGAATTTTAAATATTTTCAGATGGAATTCAAATCTTTTCAAACCCCTGTTCATTTCTTTGGATGGAAGAAGTCATATCATCTTCACTCTAGGTTTTTTTGTGATGAAATGAATTTGAATTCCTAGGTATCAAAATGCAAGGTGAAAGTTTTGGGAAAGTCATTTCATTCCCTCTCATTAAACTCTAAATAGTTTCAAATTTCACTCACTTTCAGTCAATCAATCAAGCATTCAAACAAACACAAATATTTATTTATTATAACATTCCAAAATTTAGAATTTTGGGATGTTACAAACCTATCACACTTAAAATGAATCTCGTCCTCGAGATTCGAAGAGGCTAGAAAGAAAAGGTCAGGGTTTGGGGGTCTTCCAGTAAATCCATTGATCGGTATGGTCTAGTGTGCTACCACACTTGGAAGCAATGCTATGGTTCTGACAAAATTCATGTACTCCATCCTTTCAGTTGACGGTGTTGGTATTCTCATATTCTCCAGAATAACTCTTTCACTGGTGCTCTCCCTGTCGGGGCATGACCTTTTTCTCAAAATCTTGTGTCCTCTCAATCCTGGTGAGGTTCTTCCGAAGAGTGGGTCTTCATATCTGACATGTCTGTTGTCAATACTAAGAAACCATCGGAACTTCCTGGCGGTCAACAATTTATGGCTTCTCCTGCAGGAAAAAAATGGTCGGGTTGATCTCACCGTATATCCTACGACTGGCATCGGTTGCCTGTAAAGGGTTCCATCATCCTACCATTCTATGGTTTTATGGCTTGACGTGTCGACCCACTTCTAAGGTTTTCAAGGCTCTCTAATTTTCCATCAACATATGATAGTTCATGATAGAAGTCTCCGGTATGGGGGCCAATCCATCCCGTACTTGAACCATTACTACATATGCAGACATCGAATCACGTATTCTAACACTTGGGCATACTCACAAGCATTGCAGAATTTCTCGACGAACTGAGTTCGAATAAATCCATTGTTTCCTGCAAGCTGAACAAGACATCTAACGTTTCTTCACAACTCTCGGGTTTTCGTATCCTCCTAAAATGTCGGCTGATTAACTCAGAGTTTTCTTCGGAAATATCTTCCTTCAGCAAGAGTGTGCTTGCTTCTTATTAACTAGCTCCTGGGCCTGTGGGTTATGGCCCACTTCAACTCTTGTACAAGTTTAACTCATCCTTCCGAGGATTATCATTACATCTCCTTTAAATCCAATAGTACTTCTTCTTTCATACCCTTGTGGTGACGATCATACAAAACTCCAACTTATTTGGTCCAGCTCCCTTCTATGGACCGTCATGAATAACACATTTCTTTCTTCATTGATCCTGTGGCTTTACGGAGTACTACCACACCAGAAAAAATGCACTAGTTTATCCATAAATCATATTATTTTCATATCAAATCTTTTATTACATCCTTAACCATTTTTCGTAAATCCAAATTCCAAAAAGTACTTTATTACAAATGTTGCCACCCACATGGTTTGGTATGGTCAGGCATTACTCCAAACTTTATTAATTTTTTCCTCCTTGAAAATTCTTCAGTCCCACTGGAATTGTGCGACATGCGCCTTGAAATCTTCAATCTTCTGTTTCATCGTGGTGGCCTTAAGCTTCACCTCCATCATCTCTGCATGCACTTCTCTTAGGTATTCCTGAGTATAACGGAGTCTTGCTTCAAGTATTTCTCCGATCTGGCGTATGGCTTCCATGGCTGCTTCATGAACAGCGTCGAAGAAAGTTGCTTGTGGTACACGTGAGATGAAAAAGTATTGCCCCATAGTCTTTGGGCAAACTCCTTTCATACGGTGGAGGTGTACCTCCACATACCAAAGTTCCACTCCCTTTTGCATGAAGGGGTAGCCTTTGTAGATTGCATCTCCTTCAAGATAAATATGCTTCATCATGTCCTTCAGGATCTTCGAGTAATCATGATCACTTGTTAGGGTCATGATCGTTTCCGGGCCCTTAAGGAAAGACTCATAAAGGGTCACCATCTGCAGTTGTAAAACAAAAATGGTGCTCAGAATAAGGTACATATCTCCTTGGGTACACATTCATATCATCCAAACAAAACTTCAAACTCAATTTCCAACGTCCAGTTTATGCATCACAACTCATTTCATCCATGTTCACCCAGAATATTAATTTCCAAGATAAAACATAACAACTCCTTAAAGCCTTTCAACATAGGACATATCAACTTTATTGAGTCATGAATTATTACAATCTCTGAGTAATCTATTACATAACTCAACCCCGCATTCTCATGAAAAAGTGTTTTCCATACTACCCTTATTACTGATATCAACATCTCCACTACTCATCTCTAGCTTTCTCATGATTTGAATAATTCCTAGCAAAATATCCTACTTCCTTGCAACGAAAACAAATAACTTCTGGCATGTCTCGAGGCTTCTTGGTGATGGTGCCTGCTCCTTGAGTTCCTTGCTTCCTTTTGATACAATCATTGGCATAATGCCTGACGTCCTTACATTCAAAATAGGTAATATGACTCTTGTCCCTCTTTGCAGAAATTGGGTTGAGGGTGTCTTTGTTTTCTCTTCCGGGTTTTCTTTGTTTTGATCAAACGTTCTATTCCCTGTGGATCAAACTCCACTGCTTCTGTCGGGAAGTATCCCAGATACTCTTTTCTTTCCTTGGTGCAGTACTGTGAAACATGTCCTTCTTCTCCACATGAATAACAGGCATTGGAGAAAAATCTGTTGAGGCTTTCTCCATCAGGGTCTTCAATACTTCCCTTAATCACAGGTTCTTTCATAACTTCTCGGAGGGCTTCTTTCATTCCTTCTTCCCGCTTCTGAATAGTTTGTTGCACTGTGGGGTAAATGTGACACTGAGCTGGGTAGTGGGTGGTTCCTTCACACAAGAAACAAGTCACCTGACTTGTAACGACCTAACCCCAAAATCGGTTAAGTCTCTGTGTAGCTGTACCATCCCAAGATCATGCTGGCACACACAGTACATTGATGAAAAGATTCAAAGTTCAATCACACCTGAATTTATTACACGATTCTCATATCGAGTCTTTATTACATCATAATAAATTCGCCTGAAGGCCAACTCATGAGAGATAAACTAAATAAGTTGCGGAAGCGTAGACGATGTAGCGAGTCCATCCGACTCCATAGGGCAATCGCCAAGCGTAGATCGTAGCCTCACTCCTGGTCGGAAAACTCCTCTGCAACATGAGATGTTGCAGCCATGTACGTCAGCATTTTGAATATGTCGGCAAGTCATAGAGAGAACAAAAAATAATAATACTAACACTATATGCAATTTGGCTGTGGGGCTCTAAATTTTATGTTTTTGCGAAAAAGCCAGTTTTTCCCTACAACAAAGGACTTGCTTACAATTACTATAAAATGTTGGTAGTTATTGAGATGGTTCCGCCAACCAATGTCTCATTCCCAATTATTACTTAACCCCTCAATTAATTTATTTGTTCGGTGTTGAGATTTACGAAATACTCTAGTTTCCAGAGGCTCATTTGTCCGTAACCGGGGACACGGCTAATCGATTAGGTTGTTACTCTGCAGAGTCTTGTGCACTTTACCCACAAGAATCGTTCCCTCCTTTATGTCCTCGCACTGCCTGGTGTTTGAAGACGGGATGAACGAAACAGGGTCTTCCGTAGAGTTTCTCTGAGCACTGCCGGTACCCATCCATGTCCTACCGTTCTTCTACATCTGCTGGCACCGTCCGTCCAGAGTCACGCCTAAGGTCAACCCAGCCAGAGCCCATAATGGCTTGCGGCTGCACAGGTAAGCTTCCGGTCAAGGGGTATCCACCCGTCTCTTCGTGGTTGGGTGAAGCTTTCCGCAAGATGTCATGGCGCTTCTCCATGCATCCCGGCCATCCGCTGGTTCCTCCAGGGTGCCCGTCAACCGTCGTCCACCCAGTAGTGAATTTGAAGTCCATCTTGAGCTTGAAGTCATGGGGTTGTCATCATCTTGACTCTCACATCTCCCTTATGAATCACTCAACCAACCCCATCTACGAGCATAGCAAAATAAACTACATCATCCCGGGCAATAGTAACAAGGGGAATTGGGTTCATCCTACCTCATGATACTACTCAAGAACATAACTTAAAATTCTCCTACTACATGCATGGTGGGGAGGAATAATTCTAATGCAACAAAATCATAGGTATTGTAAAACATGATCAAATTACTTGCCTGGTTGACGGTCTTCAAACGCTAGTGACTCGAGATAGCAAGCTTCGCACTCCGGAAATTCTATCGAGTCAAACAATAGCACAAATAAGTATTTCACTAATGACATATCAGCAAACTGAAGGAAAACACACAAGCACTCAAACCAAAATCAAAGAAAACTCGAGGAAAACAAAATCAAGGTTTCCATCACATCAAGCAACAACAAAGAAATAGTTTTAACCTACTAACACTTTTCTTTACAGATCCAAAACAATGGTTTTACTAACTAATATAAAGGAAAACAACATACAAGCTAGGTGCAAAAAGAATCAAACCAATATCTATTATAGAACTCCTGTTATACCTAAAACAAAACTAATAAGAAAATAAAATAAAACTTTTTATTTTGCTGTAAATAAATGTTCACCCTCTGTAACTACAGAAACTAATCTAAAATAAATTATAACATAGGAAAAATAAAATTTAAAGAAAACTAGAACAGCAGAAAACAACAGCAAGCTAAATAAACTAGAAAAGCTTGTTTTCACATAAAAACTATTTTTAATAAAGTCTATAAATTCCTACTGCTAGGCAAGGTCAAAACAAAGTAGTGACAAAAAGAATCACTAAAATAAAATAATCCTAACTCAATTTATAGCAGAAAAACTACTCTGACTAAAACTAATATAAAACAATTTTTAAAAACCTAAACATGGCCGAATCTAATTTTCTACAGCAACTATAGGAAATTTGCAAACTAAATCAAAAAGAATCAACTAAAAATATTAAATAACTTAAAAGATATAGATTTTACAAAACTGAAACTATTCTGTTAAAAACAGCAACGAAAATTAAAAACAAAACAACTAGGCGCTAACGGGCCGAAATAGTGAGCGCTCTAAAACTAAGTAGCGCCTAAGCGACTAATAGACCACTGCGTCCACGGGCTAACAGAAATAAACTGATCAGGCCGGTCCAACTAAACCACAACTTAAAATAAACCGATCTAACCGAAACTAAACCGGTCTACTAAAGAAAAACCAAACTCTTCGCGTGAACTAATCTAGTCCCTAGATTGGAAATCGGACGGTGGTGGGGAGTCCGGTGGCTTACAGCGGCGGTCGACGGCGAGGTGGGCTCGGGCATTGGTGGCGGGGGTGCTCCGGTGGTCCGGGGCGACGGCGGAGTCGTCGGGCGGGTGCGGCAGCTCGAGGGGAGCTCGGGGATGGAGTCAGTGGAGCTTGGGGACGACAGAGGCGAGTGGGACGAGGTCGGCGGGGCTCCTGGTGCTCTGCAACTCCGGCGGCGGGCGGTGATGCTCGGGGCGGCGGCTTCGGTCGTTCCTGGGCGATGAGAGGATGTCAAAGAGGTGTGTGACGAAGAGGGGGTTTGGGTGAAGGTGCTTAGAGGGGCAGAGAGGGCTCATCGGCGTCGGGAGCGGCGGCAAACTGAGGCGGCGGCAGCGAGATGCGTTTGGCGAGGGCGAGAGCTATGGTGGGAGTTGAGGTAGAGTTTTTGGGGGGTTCGGAAGAGGAGGCCGAGGGGTTTATATAGGGCAACTTTCTTGGGGAGGAGGTTGACTCGGGATCACGATCCCAGGAAGATCGGAACCGCGGCGCGCTCTGGACGTGCTCTGGTTCGGTTTCGTGAGCGAGGGGTTGGGGATGAGGGCGCGTCCCATGGTCAGTGGGAGAGAGGGAGATCGAGAGAGAGAGGGAGAGCGATAGGGCGGCCGAAGGGAGAGGGTTCGGGCGTCGAGCGCTGGGGCAGGCCGGCTCGGTCGCTGGTGGGCTGCGGCTCGGCGCTGCTGGCCTTGCTGGCTCGGGCGTCGGCTGGGCCGGTTGGCCTGGCTCGCGCCTGGGTCTTTTCCTTTTTTTGAATTACGTGAGAGAGAGAAAACTAATATAAGAGAAAACTATAATATTTTATATAGGACAATTATATATCAATAAAATCAGAAAAATAAATCCTACAACGTGAACATTTTTCCAGAGGCAAAACAGAAATAAAAAAACATTTTTTTTGTAGATTCCAAATAAAATCAAATTTGAATTCAAACTTTTTTTTGGCAATATTTTCTTCTGACATTTTTCTTTGGAATGTCATGTTTACTCCTCTCATACTTTTGCTCAAGTATTTGTCAGGTATTTTTGAAATAAATTTCAATTGCCAAAATCAAATTCAAATCAAATAAAACTCAAATGCCTCTGAAATTTCCAAATGCCACTCAATTCAAACAAAATGCATATATGCTTAACTAATATTTGTAAAACATTCCAAATTGAAAATTTGAGATGTTACAAACCTACCCACCTTAAGATGAATCTCGCCCTCGAGATTCGGGTTGGCTAGCAAATAGGTGCCGGTGGTCTCGGCGGAGATCTTCTTCTCGCTCCCAGGTGGCTTCCTCCTCAGAGTGGTGGCTCCACAGAACCTTGCAAAATTTGATGATCTTGCTGCGGGTAACTCTGTTCGCAGTCTCAAGAATTCTGACGGGTTTCTCCTCATAAGTCAGATCACTATCCAGCTGTATGGCTTCTAGGGGCACTGTGTCTCTCAGAGGAATATCGGCCATCTCGGCATGGCATTTCTTCAGCTGGGATACGTGAAAGACATCGTGAACTCCTGACAATCCTTCTGGCAATTCCAGCTTATACACAACTTCTCCTCTGCGTTCGAGGATTTTGGAAGGGCCAATGAACCTGGGTGCTAATTTTCCTTTAACCCCAAATCTCTTGATTCCACGAAGTGGGGACACATGGAGATATGCTCGGTCTCCAACTTCATACGTTATCTCCTTGCGTTTACTATCGGCATAACTCTTCTGTCTCGACTGGGCTATCTTGAGTCTATCTCAAATCAGCTTGACTTTCTCTTCGGAGTCTCTGATAAGATCGGGACCAAAAAGTTTTCGGTCTCCAACACCATCCCACAACAATGGTGTTCTGCACCTCCTGCCGTATAGAGCTTCGAAAGGGGCCATCTTTAGACTGGTCTAATAGCTGTTGTTGTACGAGAACTCTGCGTATGGCAAATTTTCATCCCAGCTAGACCCGTAGTCTAGCGCACAGGCTCTCAACATGTCCTCCAGAATCTGGTTGACTCTTTCGGTCTGTCCATCCGTCTGCGGATGAAAAGCTGTACTGAACTCCAGCCTCGTACCCAAGGTTTCATGCAACTGATTCGAAAACTTTGAGGTAAATTGTGTTCCTCTATCTGACACAATACTCCTCGGAACTCCATGCAGACATACGATCCTGGTCATGTATATCTTGGCTAACTTAGCACTAGTATATGTGGTCTTCACGGGAATGAAATGAGCTACCTTGGTCAAGCGATCAACCACTACCCAGATAGAATCATAACCTGAACGGGTCCTGGGTAATCCTGTGATAAAATCCATTCCAAGTTTTTCCCATTTCCACTCGGGAATCGGCAGTGGTTGAAGTAACCCTGCCGGCTTCTGATGCTCCGCCTTTACTCGCTGACAAACATCGCATACTGCTACGTACTCGGCAATATCCTTCTTCATACCTGTCCACCAGAAACTTTCCTTCAAGTCCAGATACATCTTGGTGTTGCCTGGGTGAATCGAGTACGGTGAGTCATGGGCCTCCTGAAGAATTAACTTCCTGACCTCTGGGTCATTAGGCACATAGATACGATCCTCGAACCATAAAGTTCCATGTTCATCCTCACGAAAACCTTTAGCCTTTCCGTTACTCATCTTTTCCTTTATCTCTGCAATTTCCTTGTCCGTCTTCTGCGCTTCACGAATCTTTTCTATCAGAGTGGACTGAATATCCAAGGTGGCGATAAATGCTCTTGGTACTATTTCCAATCGGAGATCTCTGAGATCATCGGCTAAATTCTGAGGTAATCATCCAACTATGAGGGTGTTCACATGGCTTTTATGGCTCAAGGCATCTGCTACAACATTTGCTTTCCCTGGGTGATAATGCAATCTCATATCATAGTCCTTGATCAATTCAAGCCATCTCCTTTGTCTGCAGTTCAACTCCTTCTGCGTGAAAATATACTTCAAGCTCTTATGATCCGTGTAAACATCACAACTATTTCCGACAAGGAAATGTCTCCACGTCTTGAGTGCGTGCACTACAGATGCTAACTCCAAATCGTGTGTGGCATAATTCATCTCGTGAGGTCGTAGCTGTCTGGAGGTATAAGCTACAACTTTTCCTTCCTGCATGAGTACTCCTCCGAGCCATTGACGAGAAGCGTCACAATACACCTGATAATCCTTGTGTATGTCCGGCAAAATGAGTACTGGGGCTGTAACCAGACGTTTCTTCAACTCCTGAAAACTGGCTTCACAATCCTCGGTCCAAATGTACTTTGTTTCCTTCTTCAACAACTCGGTCATGGGTTTAGCAATCTTGGAGAAATTCTCAATAAATCTCCGACAATATCATGCAAGCCCGAGAAAACTACGGATCTCCTTGACTGAGGTGGGGGATTGCCAGTTGGTGACCGATTCAACCTTGGTGGGGTCGACTGCTATTCCTTCTCCTGAAATAACATGTCCGAGGAATCCGACTTCCTTCAACCAAAATTCACATTTGCTGAACTTGGCATATAACTTATGTTCTCGGAGTTTCTCCAGGACTAGACGCAGATGTTCCTTGTGCTCTTCCTCGCTCTTGAAGAAAACCAATATGTCATCAATGAACACCACGACAAACTTGTCCAGATATTCCATAAATACCTTGTTCATCATGCTCATGAAATACGCAGGGGCATTAGTCAATCCGAATGACATGACGGTATACCCATATAAGCCATACCTGGTGGTGAAGGCTGTTTTGGGTATATCATGTTCATGAATCTTCAGCTGATGATACCCTGATCGAAGATCGATCTTGGAAAATACTTTGGCTCCGACTAGCTGATCAAATAAATCATTAATCATCGGTAGAGGGTACTTATTCTGGATGGTCACGTCGTTCAGTGAACGATAATCTACAACCATTCTCAGGGTTCCATCCTTCTTCTCTACCAAAAGAACTGGGGCTCCCCAAGGTGATGAACTTGGGCGAATATATCCTTTCTCCAATAATTCCTTGATCTGCTGCTTTATCTCTTCCAAATCATTCGGGGGCATCTGATAAGGTCTCTTGGATATTGGGGCTGTGCCAGGTAATAACTCGATTAAAAATTCTATTTCTCTATCCGGTGGCATTCCTGGTAATTCTTCCGGAAATACATTCGGAAAATCTTGTACTACAGGCACTTCCTCCTGAACCACCCCCGTGAGGGAATTCACCCGCTTCTATATCGGTGTGCGTCTGGATACATACTTGATCCTCTTCTGCTCCGGGGTGGTGAGCAAAATTGTCTTGCGGGCACAGTCGATGTTCCCTTCAAACCTCGTGAACCAGTCCATGCCTAGGATCACGTCCAATCCTTGGGATTCTAAGACTATGAGGTGTAACACCCCAAAAATTTAACCAGGTTTTAGTTATTAAAATTTTGCCAAGAGTTTAAATTTTTTGCATGCAAGTATATCTCTGTTGATTTCAAAACTTTTCTTTTAATATTAAGAAATTTTTCCCAAGTGGACCCTTCCAAAATATGTTGGACTTATTTTCCCTCTCATTTAAAAAAACATCTCTCAATCAGGAGATTTATTTATAAAATTATTTCACCCTGAGCTTTATTCATTAAATGACTTGTTCTAAAATTTGGAGCTCTTTTTGAACTACAACCATTTGATATATTTAACTAAAAATTTCACCAAGGTTTGGAGATATCATGTGATGTCTCTAAATCACTTTTGTGCAATAATATATTTCATTCATTGGATAATTTGAGCTCTGCATCAATTTTTCCTTCTCTGGTCCAGAGTGCATTTTGCACTACAACCCTTTTAAATAATTCTTCACGTGTGAGATAAGCTGGTGTGTGCAAGTTAGGTGTGTTTTCAACAAAAAGACCGTAGACGGAATTAGTCCCGATGGACTAAAGAAATCCGTTACTCGTGGGTAAAGAGTACACCCTCTGCAGAGATTAAACCTATTCGAATAGCCGTGTCCATGGTTAAGGATTACAGTCCGGGATGGGTCAAGTGTCGGTCTTAGTGTCGGTCTTCGGAGGTGAAACCGTTAACCAGAACTGGAACTACTACCTGTGACTTGTGATAATTATGATTATTATTGTTGACTAACCCGTGATATTATTGTTATTATCGAGTATCTCTGGGATGGTTCTACCTCCGGGATATTCACTATGATTGTTTATTTTAAAGCCCTTTATGTGGTGTCGCTCAGACGCCCGACTGTGGCACTTCTTTTAAAGCCCTTTATGTGGTGTCGCTCAGACGCCCGACTGTGGCATTTCTTTTAAAGCCCTTTATGTGGTGTCGCTCAGACGCCCGACTGTGGCATTTCTTTTAAAGCCCTTTGTGTGGTGTCGCTCAGACGCCCGACTGTGGCATTTACTTTTAAAGCCCTTTATGTGGTGTCGCTAAGACGCCCGACCGTGGCTTTGCTTGTTATTTATTTCATAAATTTTAATACCACTATGTTATTGCAATTTTATAAATAACTTGCTTGCACGCATCAGAGATTTATTTATCTTTTGTGACTGACGTCATGAGCATAAAATATTTTCAGCACATCATTGTTATATTATACCTGTGTTCATAATGTTTGCGAGTACATTCAAAGTACTCACTGGCTTGTCCCTGGCTATTGTCTTGGCCAGATTTTCTTGCACGAAGAGGAGCGACGTGATGACAGCCCCGAAACCTAAGTAATGAAGATAGCAGCCTCGCGAAGATAGGAGTTAACCTGGTCAGCTGTTCCCGTGGGAAATGGAGTCCCATAGACACTGATGTTTCACAACCCGCTTCCGCCATCAACCACTAGAAACCATTTGTTGTACTCACAGGCCAGAATGGCCTTGTACTACATATTTTGTTTTCTGCTTGGAATTTCTGTATCAAGTTGGAGCCTCATCATCTAACAATAATCCTGGGGCTGATGAGCACGACGGTCTTTTCTGGAAATTTATTACCCGGAAAAACCGGTCGTGACAAACTTGGTATCAGAGCCAGGCTGACCATTGGCTAATCCTATCTTAGCCAGGTCAATAAACCTAAGTAAACCAACCCACCAGATCTTAACCAAACCCCAGTCAAGCTTCCCATGCAAGATAGCCACACAGTGACCCAACACCTTTTGGCAGTCGGTGCCCCACCTATCAACCTAACCTGTCGCTCATGCGCCAGTGACCAAGTCCTAAATAGTCTTTTCGCAAGCGTGCGAAGGAAGACTCCGTCCCCTTTTTCCTATAAAAAGGGCACGCTAGCCCCAACACAGCACAACATAGCCTCTACCTCCAAACCAAGCTACAATGCCTGGCCCTGTCGTGCACAACGAGACCACAACAATCAACCTTGGAGGTTTTGTGACCATCCTCGCAAACCTCGCCCGTCGTGCCTATGCGTTAGAGGAGCCACCAGAATATGTTGTGTAGCAAGGACCCATGAGCGGTGAAGGCCGTCAATTATGGGCCACTGTGCACATCTACGGTAGGGGTCTAGCACCCGAGCGCCCCTGCAGGTTCACCAGAAGGACAACTTCCTTTGAGCCACAAGCCATCCAGCTAGCCGCTCGAGAAGCTATAGTTCATCTCAGGCACCTGTCGCCCAGAGTTAACTGTCGCTCGTTCCACTACTACCCCAGACGTGAAGGGTATGGTAGACCACCCCAAGTTGCCAACGGAGATCACGAGACAGATCCTGCATTGTTGCACCTGGTGCGCTATGTAAGTGCACTAGAGGAACTGTGCGATCAAATCACTATTATTTAATTGCAGCTCGTGGAGAGCTGGTTCGTCGAGCCCCGGCGAGAGAAGAAAACGAGCCCAACGCCGACAACCCAGTCGTGCTGTTCGGACAACCGATCGAGACCCCGAGATCAGCTCCAGCCATCAGCCGAGATGCTTTGATGACCCCAGAAGTGCTTCGTCGCCTTTTGGGAGCACACTCCAACGGGGTTGTGGCCAACAATCCCCGCGATGGTCATCATCACTACCCCGACCCTGCAGTTCCTCCGCCATCTCCGACTAATCCCGGCAGTGAGACACGTGGAGAAGCCTCGACATCCACCAGGCACGCCCGTTTAGACATAAACGAGGTAGACTAAGCCATACGAGTAGTACCGAGTCTCAATGTATCCTCACTTTGTAATCATGCGACCGTGTATATTAACGCAGCCTGTCGTTGTGCCTCTGTTTTAATAGTAGCCTTGCATATTTGGTCAGCGCATAGTTGCATATTTTTCCGGGCACAACTACCAAAACCAACCCGACGACAACCACAGTAACACGTCTCTTTATGAGATATGTGTATCTCTGACACCGACCTGACCTTTGGAGCTAAGCTGGCAAATTTATTACCTTTCACCACGGTAAAACGATCCGGCTCCATTGCTATTTAAAGGCCACCGCGTGACCTTGCCAAGCACCTCTCACCTTGTGCACCACCCTCACAACCATTTCCTAGCCATGCCGAGCCCTAGCATTTATCTGAGAACCCCAGATGCAACCCCAGGTAGCTTTGTCAAAATATTGTGGGACTTTACCCGCAGTACCATGGGTTCTACCCAGCCACCCCAGTACGAGCTGTTCAAATCTAGAATCACCCCATCCACCTCGGAATATTGGGCAGCAGTACACATTCCTCCTGTAGACCCCAACCAAGATCCAACAGAAGTTTCCTTCGTGGGGAAATCTATGCCAACCCCACACCTGGCCATAGAAGCTGCTGCGAAATAAGCGATTGCTCGTCTTCGATCCGCAGTACCCTATGCCCGCGAACGAGGATATTATTACTTTCCGAGCCGTGCAACACCCGGAGAAGTAACGTCTTTTCCCGGTGGGCGTATTGAGAGAGACCCAGTTCTGGCCAACCTTATCCAGTACATCATCGCTCAAGAGCATTTGAACCAACGAGTGATGGATTATCTCCAGAATCTCACTGATCTAAATCCTCAGATTGCCATCGGCAGACCACTGAGGCTCGACCCGGAGAGACGCATACATCGACTGGTCAATCCACTTCCTCCGATAGAAGAGGAGTGTATCCCTTTACCAGAGACATTTTATCAGGACCCCACCCAGTTACCATTTTCATTTTAGACGTCACTACTGTATTTGTTTTCGCAGCATTTATATTTGCGTGTATCTTATGCATGGTACCCCAAATTTGTGCAACGAGTCGAGTATTTAGTTTCTACTGGTATGAGTAATTTTTCTTCGTGATTAACTTGTGTAACCGCGAAAGATCCTAGTATGAGTTTTCTTTTTACTGAATTGCTGCATCATTTATCCCCTCACTACGTGGATTATTATTATTTTTATTCACGCAGCACCACGGCAGCAGTCTCAAAACCGCTCGAACGCATATGGAACTTTTGTTTTTCACAACAGCTCTTAGCAAATCTCGAGGACGAGATTTTTCTTAAGGGGGGTAGTATTGTAACACCCCAAAAATTTAACCAGGTTTTAGTTATTAAAATTTTGCCAAGAGTTTAAAAATTTTGCATGCAAGTATATCTCTGTTGATTTCAAAACTTTTCTTTTAATATTAAGAAATTTTTCCCAAGTGGATCCTTCCAAAATATGTTGGACTTATTTTCTCTCTCATTTAAAAAAAACATCTCTCAATCAGGAGATTTATTTATAAAATTATTTCACCCTGAGCTTTATTCATTAAATGACTTGTTCTAAAATTTGGAGCTCTTTTTGAACTACAACCATTTGATATATTTAACTAAAAATTTCACCAAGGTTTGGAGATATCATGTGATGTCTCTAAATCACTTTTGTGCAATAATATATTTCATTCATTGGATAATTTGAGCTCTGCATCAATTTTTCCTTCTCTGGTCCAGAGTGCATTTTGCACTACAACCCTTTTAAATAATTCTTTCTAGCCTCCACCAAAATTATGGGATATTGGTAGTAGCATATGATTCAACTTTATGCAAAAACCTAGTGCTGTTCTTTGAAAATTTTGAGTCAATCAACCTCTTTTTCATTCTGGTCCAGCCTTGTGATTTCTACTGCAACCCTATTTAATTTTGCTCCAACGATCTTGTGTTTTCTCCTACTTGTAGACAGCCCTACCAAACCCCTAAACCCAGGAGCATGCACCCATTGGATTAATTTTGGTTCATGAAATAATGTCATTTATTTCCTGTCCAGAAATGTAGTTTTGCAAAACTTGCACTAGCAAGTTTCTACTTTTGGCAAACTAACCTCACCACCCTCTTGTACATCTAAAGAGACCCCAACCTGGAAGTTTTGGCTACCCCAAGAGATGCCTAGGTGCATGTGGCATTCTATCGAGCACCCTGTAGGCATGACCAGTTTTCACATGAGTTTTGGCATTGCACTGTGAGCTTGCACCTCTGATCAAACTAGCATGTCCACTAGACTCCCCGTTACTCCTAACCTAGATCTGCTAAATGCCAGCCTCACCCAAGCTCTATAGCATGCTCTGGCATTACGTCGAGCACATCCCGTGCACGCCCAGGGCGTGAGCAGAGCGTGTGTTTGGCACGCACGTGCACCAAGCCGACACGCTGGCCCCCATAGTTTTGGCCCGCTCTGCAGCACCACGCCACGCGCTCCCCTTCTCACCGCAACACGCCAAGCCGCCCCTCGCCACGCCCCGGCAGGCCAAGAGCTAGCCGCCACGGCCGCCGACAGCCCCTGCTCCGTTCAGCGCCGCCCAAGCCTCTCCCGCTCGCCACCTGGCCCCTGGAACAGCGCGTGCTCATCCGCAGCCATGTCCACTAGCGCTCGTCGCCGCCACGATGCCCTGCAGCTACAGAAAGATGGTCGCCGACGAGCTCATCCGCGGCCGCCGCTGAACCGCCTCGACTCGCCTATATAAGGAGCCCCGAGCTCATCTCCGCACGCAGGCAGTCCCAAGCCACCTCCCGAGGACCCCCTTTGGCAGCCAATCGACCCGGGGAGGCCCCCTTCCTCATCTCCGGCGACTGCAGCCACCGCCACTGCCCAGGCCCTGCCGGTGCCTCCAGAGCCTCCCCCTCTCCATTCTCTTCGCCAGAAACCTCCTCATCCTCCCGTGAACCCGTCCCCCTACTCAATTTTGATCGGGAACCCCAGTATCCCCAAACACACTTTGCTCCCGAGGCCACCTCCGCCGAGAAGCTCGCCGCCGGCAGCTCCCTCCGTCCCCACCTACCTGGCGACCACCGGGAGGACCGCCCTGGAGTGGCGGATCCATCCCCGCCCTCTGAGCCCCGCGGGGAGCCGCCGTTCGCCGGCGACGATCGCCGTTGCCTCGCCTCCGTTCGGGCAGAGGAAGAGGAGGGAGGGATAGACTGGTCAAACCTGACAGTGGGGCCTCTGGACCCACTGTCAGCGACCCCGTGCCTGTCCACGTGGGATTAAGTGAAGGCGTAATCCCCCCAGTACGTTTTCCCCGCTCCGAAAGCGTATTCCCCTCCGAAACGTTTTCTTTTCTGTTTTATTTAAATAACAGATTTTGACCAGAACTTTGACTGGCTATAACTTTTTAAATATAACTCCAAATGAATTGATTCTTTTTCCTACCTCTCTCAAATTTCACCTAGTTTATTTTAAGATTTATTTGAAAAAAATTCAGAACAACTTTTGGTGCTGTTTTTATCTTGTGTGTTAATTCTTTTATATTGCTAAAATAGGATTTTTGAAGAGAGGAGAAATGTTTCAAGTTTTGGAGTGCACCCTGCCTTCCCACACATTGAAGGCAAGCATTCTGAACCCCGGCATAATATTTTAGTGTGTTCGATGACACGTTCATAACATCACCTTACTTTGGAGAAACTTGTTATTTCATGTGATATGATCATATGCATGGGTGCATGTTATTGATTTCCATGCTGTTGGAAATGGACACACTTGTGATGATAATCACCCTCATGTGCCTTGCATGCATACCGGCAGGAACCCGGGAAAACCTCTGCCTTGGGTAGGCATGAGTTTGTCGCCGGTCTCCGTCGGGACGGTTATGTCTGGTATGGCATGGCAAGGTGATATGAGCGGTGACTCTGTTGGTTGAAATATATTCGTCATGCTAATCATGCAGGGAATACTTAAACCTCCTGAGTCGACCGTAGATCGAGTCTTGTGCCAGTAACCCCCATACTTGTTTCGTACTACCACTCGTCTCTACAGCAAGTAGAGTACGGTTCAGTAAGTTGTCAACCTCTTTCTAGCACACACCGTACAGAGAGGCCATGGTGGAAGATACCGGTTGTAGCTGGTAGGCAGGCCACCTGGTCCGGGGGCATGGGTGTTTCCGGTTGGGACCGAGAGGGGAGGCCACCCCTTAGAGCGCGCGATATAAATTTGATCCCATGCTACGCGAGGTTGTAGCCTCCCCACTTAGAGTTTGCTTAACATGTGTCGTGGGTGATTCCAGACACGTGTGAGATAAGCTGGTGTGTGCAAGTTAGGTGTGTTTTCAACAAAAAGACCGTAGACGGAATTAGTCCCGATGGACTAAAGAAATCCGTTACTCGTGGGTAAAGAGTACACCCTATGCAGAGATTAAACCTATTTGAATAGCCGTGTCCATGGTTAAGGATTACAGTCTGGGATGGGTCAAGTGTCGGTCTTAGTGTCGGTCTTCGGAGGTGAAACTGTTAACCAGAACTGGAACTACTACCTGTGACTTGTGATAATTATGATTATTATTGTTGACTAAACCGTGATATTATTGTTATTATCGAGTATCTCTGGGATGGTTCTACCTCCGGGATATTCACTATGATTGTTTATTTTAAAGCCCTTTATGTGGTGTCGCTCAGACGCCCGACTGTGGCACTTCTTTTAAAGCACTTTATGTGGTGTCGCTCAGACGCCCGACTGTGGCATTTCTTTTAAAGCCCTTTATGTGGTGTCGCTCAGACGCCCGACTGTGGCATTTCTTTTAAAGCCCTTTGTGTGGTGTCGCTCAGACGCCCGACTGTGGCATTTACTTTTAAAGCCCTTTATGTGGTGTCGCTAAGACGCCGACTTTGGCATTGCTTGTTATTTATTTCATAAATTTTAATACTACCATGTTATTGCATTTTTATAAATAACCGCCTGCACGCATCAGAATTTATTTACTATTTTTGACTGACGTCATGAGCATAAAATATTTTCAGCACATCATTGTTATATTATACCTGTGTTCATAATGTGTGCGAGTACATTCAAAGTACTCACTGGCTTGTCCCTGGCTATTGTCTTGGCCAGATTTTCTTGCACGAAGAGGAGCGACGTGATGACAGCCCCGGAACCTAAGTAATGAAGATAGCAGCCTCGCGAAGATAGGAGTTAACCTGGTCAGCTGTTCCCGTGGGAAATGGAGTCCCATAGACACTAATGTTTCACAACCCGCTTCCGCCATCAACCACTAGAAACCATTTGTTGTACTCACAGGCTAGAATGGCCTTGTACTACATATTTTGTTTTCTGCTTGGAATTTCTGTATCAAGTTGGAGCCTCATCAGCTAACAGTAATCCTGGGGCTGATGAGCAGGACGGTCTTTTCTAGAAATTTATTACCCGGAAAAACCGGTCGTGACATGAGGTCTACGGGAAAATCATGATTTTCGATGCTGAGGGTTGAATGATAGCCTAAGCCTGCCATCATCTCTCCTCCTGGAGAAGTGACTTGGATCGGGGTTCTAAGGGTCCTAGTGTGCAACCCGTATTTTTCCACAACTACCCTTGATATGAATGAATGCGTTGCATCGGAATCAAAGAGTACCAATACCGGATGTGAGTTTCATAAAAACTTACCAACCACAGTTTCTGGCTAATCATAGACGTCCTCCACGTCAATGTGATTCACCTGAGCACGAGGAAAAGGGTTGGGCTTCTTTGCTGAGCTTCCATTGTCGTTGCCGTTCCCATTCCTCTGCTTGGCCTCTGGAAAATCGGTGGCGTAGTGTCCTGTCTTCTGGCACTTGAAACAGGTGATATGACTCAGATCCTTCTGAGTCGGAGCAGAACGGTGCTGGTTGCCGTTGCCTCCATTGCCTGACTTGGGGTTGTTGTCGTGGTTGCGATTGTTCCCATTCCCTCCATGGTTATGTCCTCCATGATTGTGTCCTCCATGGGTGTGATGGTTATGTCCTCCCGAGTATGGGGCATAGCGGGGCTTCTGCTGAGCTCCGGAGTTGTACTTTCCCTGGCTATATTTCCGCTTGTGGCTTTTAATTTGCTGCTGCTTGCCTTCAAGTATAGTGGCCTTGTCTACCAGCTCCTGGTAGTTGTTGAAAATAGCACCATTAGCTGCATTCCCAGCTCATCATTGAGTCCCTCAAGAAACTTCTCCTATTTTGCGGCATCTTGGCCACGTCATCTGGGGCATATCGAGATAACTTATTGAACTCATCCACATACTGCCCCATAGTACGGTTCCCTGGCGTAAGTTGCGGAACTCACGCTTCTTCAGAAAGGTGGCTTTGCCATAATTACGCTGTCAACTACATGATCATGTAAAGCAATATGAAAATGATGAAGCGTGTCATAATAAACGAAACAGTGGAAAGTTGCATGGCAATATATTTCGGAATGGCTATGGAAATGCTATAATAGGTAGGTATGGTGGCTGTTTTGAGGAAGGTTGTAACATGCCAAAATTCCAAATTTTGGAATGTCATATTAAATAAATAGATTTGATTCATTGTTCGATTGTGGTGTGGTTGCTCGTGTGAAATTGAGTGAAATTTGAAACTTTTGAAAGTTGAATGAGAGGGAATAAAATGACTTTCCCAAAACTTTAACTTTGCATTTATGATCTCCATGAATTCAAATTTTTTCAAATACAAAACCCTAGAGAGAAGATGATATGACTTTTTCTATTTAATTAAATGAAAAGGGGTTTTTTGAAAATATTTGAATTTTATTTGAAAATATTCCAAATTCAGAAACTTTAAGCAGCTCAATGATTTTCATGAGAGAAGATAAAATGATTTCTTCAAAACATATGAAATATGAGTTGGAAGTTTAAAAGAATCAAATTTAAAGTCCTTTTGAAATTATTTTCAATTTGAAGTTATTCGGGTTTTACTCAAATTATTTTTCTCCAAAAATAAAATATATGGAAATTAGGGTAAAATGATTCCCTACATTAGAAAATTGGAGAGAAATAAATTTGAAATCATGTTTGTATTTTTAAAATGATTTTTCTTGAGTTTTAATGAACCAGAAACACTCTTTGCTTTATTTGAATTTTTGTGGATTTTATTTGACCTCACAAAAATGTTCATGTTGTAGAAAATATTTTTTTGAAAATTTTGATATATTATATGCCTATAGTATATTTTTATTTTACTATATTTAATTTATTTTTTTTGTCTGTGATATTGTTTTAAAAAATCTTTTGGACCGGGCCTGCCCAGGTTGCCAGGCCACGGCCCAGCTGGACCGCACGCCCGACTCGCTCGTCCCCTAGCTCGGGACAGAGTCCGAGCCGCCACGACACAGCCACCGACCTTAGCGTCTGTGCCGAGGCTGGGCTCCTCTGCCCCTTGCCCAAGGCACTCTGCCTCGCCTCCTATAAGTAGGATGCCGCGGCCCCTCTCTCTCCTCCCTCAAGCGCCGCCGCCGCCACCGCACATCTGCTAAACCGCCACCGCCGGTTTTCTCACCAGCCGAACCGGTAAAACCGTCGCCCCGACTCGGTCTTTGCTTCGGTTGTTTTCTTAAACCGGTTTATTTCTTTAGGTTGGTTTAAGCAGCGAATGTCTTCTGTTTACATAGTTTTAGCGGGCGTTTTCGTTCATTAGGATTTCGTAACGAGCGTTCTTTAGATATATTTTTCTTTTTCTGTTAAATTTCAGCTAGGGACTCATCCGTGAATATTTTATTTATAGATTAGTCCCTGATCTTCAAACGATCACTACTTTTTCCTCGATTGTCCAAATCCAACGAAACCAACACTCACTTCCTCGCTGTGATCCCCTCTATCGAGATAATCAACTTAAACATGTTTTTGAAAGTTTTAAAATTGGAATTCAAACAGATTTCTATTTGAACTTCGTTTGATCATAACTCGAGTTTTATAACTCCGATTTAATTGATTCTTTTTGCAAATCGACGCTCTTGACCTAAACTTTCTGATAAGGCCAAATTTATGCAATTTTGGTACTGTTAGAAATTGTTTTCTATTGCGAGATTTAATGTCTTGCTTTCGAAGTTTTCCGACTTCGTTTCTTCAATTTCTTTTGTGTGAGTGCTTATGTATGCAATTGCTTGCTTACGATAGATTGACCGGAGTGTGACGAGTAGAACTATCAGGAGTTATGAGTGCGAATCATCTTCATCAACCATACAAGGCAAGTTCACACTTTGATCATACTTTTCATACCCAATTTTTATGCATTAGTTTCAACCCTCAAAGATTGCATGAGTAGGATTTGATAACATGTGGGTATTGGGAAGTAATTGATGAGGTAGGAACCTATTGTCTTGCATTCAAACCCAGGGTGTTACTACATTATGCTTACACTGCTATGCTTTGCTCGTAGACGTGGTTTGGTTTTGAGAGAATTCATGAAAGTTGTGAGAGTTATTATTAACTATGGGAAACTTAAGGTGGCTACTTTAATACACATCTGGGTGGATTGGTTGTGGCACCCTGGAGCACCCAGTGGTTTGCTCGGTCACCTGAGAACCCAGTGCTTACCCAAGGGGAACCCGGAGTACCCGTGTGATCACCCTATGGAATGCCACCCAGGCTCAAAGGGATCATAAGATTATTCATGCTAGAAACTTCCGTGTGCAACCACAAGCCATTATGGGCTCTGGCATAGTTGAGTATGTTGTGTGACCTCTTTCAGCGGTAGGCTAGCAGATGCAGGGGGAAAGTAGGTGGTACTGTCTACCCAGAGTAAAGAGTTAATGCTTCGGAAAGACTTTGTCTCGATCATCCGTTTCTCAAACAACATGTAGTGCGAGAAATTCAACGGAGGAGATCGAGTCTTGTGGGGAAAAGTGTGCAAACCTCTACAGAGTGTATAAACTAATCATGATTAGCCGTGTCCCCGGTTATGGACATCTTGAGTATCTGGTACTTGAATTATTGGTTTGATCTCATCACTTTACTTAATTAACTTGTTGGGTTATAATTATTATTTTGGGATTCAGTTGGAGGAACCTTCTCAATGTTTTCAACAAACTTGTAGTTAAATAAAATATATTCCTTTGTTGTAGGGAAAAATTAGCTTTATGCAAAATTAAACTTAGATCCTCCACCAGCCAAATATGCATGTAGTGATGGCCATTATTCAGCATTGCTCTATATTGTGAAATTGCCAGCACATTCAATGTACTAACCTATATGGCTGCAATGTCTCCTGTTGAAGGAATTCTTACGACGAGTAAGTGATACGTTAGGGTTATAATTTCTACACTCAACTTTGTCATTGATGTTGATGGGAATCCACAACCTTGTTGTTACTTCCGCTATTTGGATTGAGGTAATAGTATTTATGTTACTTTATACATGTGATTTACCTCTGTTATAAATCCTCGAGTACTGTGTGTGTCAACATACTGATCCAGGGATGAAACTTAAGCATAGAGACTTGACCGTATGAGGTCGGGTCACTACAAAGGTATATGATGGGTTTATGGTACCGGCGAAAGTTGCGCGGTACTAGAGAGGCTAGCAATGGTGGGAGGATGAGAGTGCGTATAATCCATGGACTCAACATTAGTCATAAAGAACTCACATTCTTATTGCAAAACTCTATTATCTATCGAAACAAAGTACTATGCGCATGCTCCTAAGGGGATAGATTGGTAGGAAAAGACCATCGCTCGTCCCCGACCGCCACTCATAAGGAAGACAATCAAAACATATCTCATGCTCCAACTTCGTTACATAACGGTTCACCATACGTGCATGCTACGGGACTCACAAACCTTAACACAAGTATTTCTCAGATTCACAACTACTCACTAGCATGACTCTAATATCACCATCTTCATATCTCAAAACAATCATAAGGAATCAAACTTCTCGTAGTAATCAATGCACTTTATATGAAAGTTTTTATTATATCCCTCTTGGATGCCCATCATATTAGGACTAAATTCATAACCAAAGGAAACTACCATGCTGTTTAGAGACTCTCAAAATGATATAAGTGAAGCATGAGAGTTCAACAATTTCTTCAAAATGAAACTACCGCCATGCTCTAAAAATATATAAGTGAAGCACTAGAGCAAACGACAAACTACTCAAAAAGATGTAAGCGAAGCACAATGAGTAGTTGAATAATTATGTAACTATGTGAAGACTCCTTCTCATAAATAAAGTTTCAGATCTTTAGTACTTTATTCAAATAGCAAGCAAAACAAAATAAAATGACATTGCACTATAGCACATATCATGTGAAGAAGCAAAAACTTAGGCTCAACCGAGGCTAACCGATAATTGTTGATGAAGAAAGGTGGGATGCCTACCGGGGCATCCCCAAGCTTAGATGCTTGAAACTTCTTGAAATATTAATTAGGGATGCCTTGGGCATCCCCAAGATTGAGCTTTTGTGTCTCCCTAATTCCTCTCATATCATAGTTTCCTGGAATATTAAAAACTTCATGCACACATAACTCAACAAGAACTCGTGAGATAAGTTAGTATAAATCAACACAAAACCTTTTCATTATCTACTGTAGAAAATCACTAAAATTATAATTTTTACATTGCATACTAAATGCCTCTGCATATTTAATAGTCCTATCCTCAAATAGAATCATTAAACAAGCAAAGATATGCAAACAATGCAAACATAACATCAATCTGTCTAAACAGGATAGTCTGTAAAGAATGCAAGAGAAATCATACTTCTTTAACTCCAAAAATTATGAAAAATTACCACACTGTATATAATTTAGTTTTACTCATTGTGTGAAAATTTCAAGATTTTATCATGTTCTGACTATTCACAAATATTCAAAATATAACAACAAACTTTCTGTTTTTAAAACGACAACATATGGACTTGCAAAATAAGCATGGTAAAGGCTATACTTCACCTTTTTATTGAAGTAAAAGATGCAAAACATTACTCTAAATAACAACAAGCAAATCCTAATAAAATAAAATGACGCTCCAATCAAAACACATATCATGTGGTGAATAAAAATATAGCTCCAAGTAAGGTTACCAATGAACGAAGACGAAAGAGGGGATGCCTTCCGAGGCATCCCCAAGCTTAGGCTCTTGGTTTTCCTTGAATATTACCTTGGGGTGCCTTGGGCATCCCCAAGCTTAGGCTCTTGCCACTCCTTATTCCATAGTCCATCGAATCTTTACTCAAAACTTGAAAACTTCACAACACAAAACTTAAAAGAAAACTCGTAAGTCTGTTAGTATAAGAAAGCAAATCACCACTTAGGTACTGTCAAGACAAGATTCATAATTTTTATCACATGATGCCTACTGTACCATACCATTTCTACAATTTATATTACGCAATATAAGCCATAGAAAATAGAAACCAAGCAAAATATGCATCAAAAACAGAATATGTGAAAAATAGAACAGTCTGTAGTAATCTGTAACTCTCAAATACTTCTGTAACTCCATAAATTCTAAAAACATAGGACAACCTGAGAAATTTGCTCATTAATCTTCTGAAAAAGAATCAGTATTTTATCGCACTTCTGTTAAAAATGAAAACTAATCTCCTGGGCGCAAAAGTTTCTGTTTTTCAGCAAGATCAAATCAACTATCACCGTAAGCCATCCCAAAGGTCTTACTTGGCATTTTATTGAAACAAAAGCTATAAAACATGATCACTACAGTAGAATAATCATGGGAACACACAAAACAGTAGGTATAAATGTTGGGTTGTCTCCCAACAAGCGCTTTTCTTTAATGCCTTTCTAGCTAGGCATGATGATTTCAATGATGCTCACATAAAAGATAAGAATTGAAACAAAAGAGAGCATCATGAAGAATATGACCAACACATTTAAGCCTAACCCACTTTCTATGCATAGGTATTTTGTGAGAAAACAATTTATCGGAACAAGAATCAACTAGCATGGGAAGACAAAACAAGCATAACTTCAAAACTTTTAACACATAGAGAGTGATATTATTACAATTCCTACAAGCATATATTCCTCCCTCATAATAATTTTCAGTAGCATCATGAATGAATTCAACAATATAACCATCACATAAAGCATTATTTTCATGATCTACTTTAGTCTATTTTCATGAATAGTAATGGGAGCAAACTCAACAAAATAACTATCATGTGTGTCATAATCCAATTGAAAGTTAAAATCATGATGACAAGTGTCATGGATATCATTATTCTTTATAGCAAACATTTCACAACAATAATCATCATAGATAGGAGGGATGCTTTCATCATAATAAATTTGCTCATCAAAACTTGGGGGACAAAAAATATCATCTTCATCAAACATAGCATCCCCAAGCTTTTGGCTTTGCATATCATTAGCATCATGGGTATTCAAAGAATTCATACTAACAACATTGGAATCATGCTCATCATCCAAAGATTTAGTGCCAAACATTTTAATAAATTCTTCTTCTAACACTTTGGCACAATTATCGGAATCCTTATTTTCATGAAAGACATTAAAAAGATGAAGCATATGAGGCAACCTTAATTCCATTTTTTTGTAGTTTTCTTTTATAGACTAAAGTAGTGATAAAACAAGAAACTAAAAGATTAGATTGCAAGATATACCTTCAAGCATTAAGCTCCCAGGCAACGTCGCCAGAAAAGAGCTTGATGTCTACTACACAACCTTTTTCTTGTAGACGTTGTTGGGCTCCAAGTGCAGAGGTTTGTAGGACAGTAGCAAATTTCCCTCAAGTGGATAACCTAAGGTTTATCAATCCGTGGGAGGCGTAGGATGAAAATGGTCTCTCTCAAACAACCCTGCAACCAAATAGCAAAGAGTCTCTTGTGTCCCCAACACACCCAATACAATGGTAAATTGTATAGGTGCACTAGTTCGGCAAAGAGATGGTGATACAAGTGCAATATAGATGGTAGATATAGGTTTTTGTAATTTGAAAATATAAAAACAGCAAGGTAACTAATGATAAAAGTGAGCACAAACGGTATTGCAATGCTTCAAAACAAGGCCTAGGGTTCATACTTTCACTAGTCTCAACAATAATAACATAATTAGATCATATAACTATCCCTCAACATGCAACAAAGAGTCACTCCAAAGTCACTAATAGCGGAGAACAAACAAAGAGATTATTGTAGGGTACGAAACCACCTCAAAGTTATTCTTTTCGATCAATCCATTGGGCTATTCCTACAAGTGTCACAAACAGCCCTAGAGTTTGTAGTAAAATAACAACTTAAGACACAAATTAACCAAAACCCTAATGTCACCTAGATATTCCAATGTCACATCAAGTATCCGCGGGTATGATTATACGATATGCATCACACAATCTCAGATTCATCTATTCAACCAACACAAAGAACTTCAAAGAGTGCCCCAAAGTTTCTACCGGAGAGTCAAGAGAAAAACGTGTGCCAACCCCTATGCATAAGTTCATAAGGTCACAGAACTCACAAGTTGATCACCAAAACATAAATCAAGTGGATCACGTGAATATCCCATTGTCACCACAGATAAGCACATGGAAGACATACATCAAGTGTTCTCAAATCCTTAAAGACTCAATGCGATAAGATAACTTCAAAGGGAAAACTCAATTCATCACAAGGAGATAGAGGGGGAGAAACATCATAAGATCCAACTATAATAGCAAAGCTCATAGTACATCAAGATTGTGCCATATCAAGAACACGAGAGAGAGAGAGAGAGAGAGAGAGAGAGAGATCAAAACATAGCTACTGGTACATACCCTCAGCCCCGAGGGTGAACTACTCCATCCTCGTCATGGAGAGCGCGGGGATGATGAAGATGTCCACCGGTGATGGATACCCCCTCCGGCAAGGTGCCGAAAGAGGGCCCCGATTGGTTTTTGGTGGCTACTGAGGCTTGCGGCGGCAGAACTCCCGATCTAGGTTTCTTTTCGGGGGTTTCTGTATTTATAGGAATTTTTGGCGTCGGGAACAAGTCAGGGGGGTCTCCGAGTCGTCCATGAGATAGGGGGTGCGTCTAGGGGGTAGGGCACGCCCTCCACCCTCGTGAATGGCTCGGGACTCTTCTGGCCCAACTCTTTTACTTTCGGGGTGATACGTCTCCGTCGTATCTATAATTTTTTATTGTTTCATGCCAATATTATACAACTTTCATATACTTTTGGCAACTTTTTATACTATTTTTGGGACTAACATATTGATCCAGTGCCCAGTGCCAGTTCCTGTTTGTTGCATGTCTTTTGTTTCAGAAAATCCATATCAAACGAGCCCAGACGGGATAAAAACCGACGGAGATTCACTACAAGAAATATGTCAACTTGTGACCTTGACTATTGGTCACTGAAAGGTCATTGTTTTTCATTTGTGACCTTTTTGTGACCAAAAACAGAAGGTCAAAAGCTGGCGGTCGTAAACTGAAATTAACGACCTTCTCTGTGCGAAGGTCGTAGACATTTATGACCAAAATATGCCTATTATTTTGTTTTGGTCACTAGTAGCCTCCCCAGGCCACGTAGGCATCCGACATGGCAATCTGATGTGGCACAAGAATCAGCCCGGTCCAATTCGATTTTCTACATGGGCCTAGCCCAACAATTTGGCCTTTTTAATGTATTTTTCCTGTGCTTTTATTAGCTACATGGGTCTGACCCAGTAATTCGACCCATGTATTTTTTTAGGCAAGCCCTTTTAATATATGTATTTTATGTTAATTTCGGTTAGCTACATGGGCTTGGCTTACAATTTGGCCTTTTTATTTTCTAGCGCACAACATTTTGCAGTCAATTTATTTTTTATTTCCAGCTTTTTTTCCCAGCTCCAGTTTACAGATGGGTCCCAAATGCCAGATTTTTCACAGCTTATTAATAAGCAATATATATGTATATATCAAACAGACAGAAGAGAGAAAGCATATGAAAATCTTCAAATAACAGCTAAAATAAGTTTATTACAATATGCTATACAAAACAGAACACGTGAAACTACATACACTCATTCACATCACAACAACCAGTTTCCATACACTCATTCACATCACATCAACCAGTTTAACCATCGAATCTTGCATACCCAGGAACTTCCTCTTATGTGCAGACCTACAGGAAGGGCATCTCTCCAGCATCATCTCTCTCCAGCATTCACTGATTCGCACTTGGCTTCACGGCTTCACACTCAGAAAAATTAGGACGGGAGCTCCTGTAAAAGAGTGAACATAAAGGAAAAAATTAGGCTTGGAGCTCCTGAAAAAGAGTGAACGCATAAAGGAAAACAAGTAAGAAAACTATACAAGAAAACAAGTAGAGTGTATTGAGCATATATATGTTGTCCCTGGAAGGCGATGAAACCAGATTATCATAAGTCATAGTTTAAACATCAAACCAGATTTACAAGTGAGCATGGCTAGAGTTCATAGAAACGATCCAAATCCAAAACTTAGGGGTGGCTGGGAGAACAGAGAGGGGGCGCACCGCTCTAGCAGAGGGCAGCGCCGAGGACCGAGTCGCCGTCAATGCTTCTGGTGTGCTCCAGTCGCCTACATGTCAGGAGTTTTGTGACTCGTGAAGATACATCTATGCACCAAAGCAGCAGTTCATTTACCAAAAGAAAATAACAGTTCAAGCATCATGGTACCAACACTAATTTATCGATAGCTCAACACCAAAAAAGTAAGTTAAATTGAAAATGCCATACTCTGACCATTTCATCCTCAATACACGTAATGTGTTGTGCACTCTACACATAAAAAGTAGGCTACTAGAAATTACTACAAGGAGAACACACCTCATATACATAATTCACACTTGACAATTACAATAGGCACTACACATATATGGAGAGGTGTTTAAAAATAAAACACGGGATTTAGGCATGCACTGGGCATGTATGGATACTAATTGCTCAACTACACGAGGGTAGCCAGTTCGCTGTCACATACAGAAAAGCATGATTCAGATCAACACCATAACAGAGATTGCTAAACCTCAACAGTGGCGTACTTATATACAAACAGAGATGATAGCGACACCGTACTACTACTACTTGAAAGATTGGCAGTGAGGCTTACCCATTGGCGAAATAGTCAGATGAGGACACCTCATTGTACTTCATGAGCATGCCTGGGGGCCAAACAGGAATATCAAAGCAATTGCATCCAGATTCTATCTTCTGCAAATCACAATAAACTCCAGTCACATTGTGTAGTATCAAATATAAGCAACAATGCAGCAGCTGAAACCACTACCTTACTAATTTGTAGAAAACCTCATGATGTAATCAAATATTTAGTTAAGGACTAGGTTATTGATTACAAGCTAAGTAAAATGCAAACATACTCATATTGTAGTGATGGATCCCAACTCATTTAAATTAGAGTAGTTCGTCATTAGCTCATTTGCGTTGTAGAAGTAAAAGCATCTGGCACACACATGATGAAATGAAATGAAAAAAAGAATGCTTCAGTTTATTTGGAAAAAAATGTGTGTGACACAGTTCTTTTGGGTTGAGCTGACCCAGCAAAAACAAAATTCAATTCTGAAGCTCACTCACCATGTGCACGTGAGGCTTGGCCATGTCAATGTGTGCTCATGAACATGTGTATGTGAACAGGAACAAGTTAAAAGGGATTCCTTCATATTTTTACCAGGAACAGGATGCGGCAGTGGAGCTTCAAGAAAAATATTTAGGGGCCAAAACTAAGAGGAAAACACCAATTGTTCACATTGAAGATTGAACACATATGTCATTCTGGCATATCCTTGAAGGAACAATTCTCATAACAGGAACACAAGAGAGGGTTGTTGATTTCGATGAGAACTAAATCAGAGCACTACTAATGCTATTCTGTTATAATTCAAACGGTACATAAAACTAACCACCAATCCAGTGCAAAAAATTGCATGTACAGATCCAAAAAAATGTATCATCTATTCAGCTGTGAATGTACAGGTTTGTGTTTTAAGAAAATAGGTTTGTGTTTTAAGAAAATAGTGTATATACAGATCCAACCCAAATAAACTTTAAATAATTTTGTTATTTCCTGTTAATTTACAATACTGCCTAGCATGCATCTTTCAAGGATTAAAATGGAAAGATCACGGAATCCTACATCAACCAGATTGAATGACCCAAACTAAACCATCATCAATCTCTCGATGGACACACTGCACAAGTCCATATACTTTAGGCATGTTATATATTGCGACTACACTTGGAATTCTATAACATAAATCCTAGTCTTTCTCAAGGCGCAGGACAAAATGCAACACACATGCTAGAGTAAAATCACACAGAGCAAAGCAACAGCCTTAAACAAACATCATCAGCGATAGTGCAGCAGATGCTAACTTTAGATGCTGCTCGGGTACATGAACACTCTCACCTTGCGCCCCTGCACACAATGCAAAGCAACAAACAGCCTCAGCAAAAAAGCACCATCAAGAAAGCAAGCAGTGGATCAAAAACTAAGGGCGGGCAGGCATTGACCATGGACTCGTCGGGGAGGTTGGACTTGAACTGGGCGCGGATGACGCCGGAGTTGTCGTGCGGGCGGGTGATCTTGCCCTAGAGGCAGCAGTAGTGGGTGTCGTTGCTCTTGGTCTTGGACTTGTACATGTACGCCAGGCGCTTTCCGACGTACCACGCCACGTCCTCCTTGGTGTTCACCCCCTCGACCTGCACCAGCGACGTGCTCTCGTACTAGTTCGACTTCGACCTGCAGATCAACCCCCACATCGCCATCAGCGCACCGCCCAATCTCACCATGAGATGAATCACCAGATCCGGCGAGAGCATGGCCAAGAACGGGGCTGCTCACCTCTTGAAGCCGAGGATGGTGCCCCAGACATAGAGCCTGATGCACTGCCCCGTGCGTCCCTTCACCATGGCGGCTGCCGCCGCTTAGGGTTTCGACGTGATGGGGACACAGGAGGGGAGGGGAGGGGGGAGAAGGTCGGGCGGGGGGTGCGGGAGGCGATGGGCGGTGTGGCAGCGAGGGGAGGCGAGGCGGCGAGGGGAGAGGGAGAGGGGAGGCGAGGCGGCGAGGGAAGAGGGAGAGGGTGGCGGATCTGGATCTAGAGAGGGGTTGGGAGACGATGCTAGGGTTCGAGTGCGGGAGGGAGTTTCCTTTTTTTCAGACAAAGAGGGGGGTGAGGGAGAAAGGGCTGCCGTCGGATCTGGATCTGGAGAGGAGCATCCGACGGCGCTGAAGGCACGATCCGCGTGACATGCTCATGGACCAATCAGAGCCCAGTACACGTTATGACCATCTAAATTGGTCTTAATCAATTATAGATAAGATGTTGAATCATATAAACAGTTTTATGATATGAGAATTAAAAAAAATAGAAATATTCTCATTGTGTCAGCAAATGTGACCTAGTTTTTTAGGAAAACTAACAAACTTAGAATTGGAATAAGACAAATATCTTTAAAAAGTGTTATGAGAAATGAGTTTTTAGGGGGGAAATCATTTTCTATTTTCGGAGTGACAAAATTATTTTTTTTGTGAAGAATCTACCAAATATTTCTTTCAAAATGGCACCACACCATTTTCCAAAACTATAAGACAACATTTTATGTACAGTTGACCAAATCTTAAAATGTAAAATGCTTTTGATTCACCTCTCATGAAAAAGACAATTTATGTTTCAAAAAAGAATCCCTGAGCATTCTTTTTTCTACTTTTTCACATGAAAAATTCAAAAAATGATCTCATATTGTGCACAAGGGTGCATATTGTAATGGCAAACAATGTTGCCTAAGGAAGTTTTCATTTTTTTAGACAAAAAAACCATTTTCCATTTTTCGAGTGCCCAAAAGGTGTTTTTTTTGTGAAGGACCTCGCAAATAATTGTTGCAAAATTGGACCAAATCAATTTTATAAAATACTAGGCCATATTTAATGCACAATTAACCAAATGGTTGGGTGTAAAAAGTTTTGATCCACCTCTGCTGAAAAAGACAAACTTCCTCCTATTCAGCTCGAAGTGGGTCAAATTTGAACTGTAGCTGCCTTGTAGTTTTCTCTTTATTTTTTCCAAAAATCATTTCTAGGTACATAAGTATCTATTTAATCAGAGAAACACCAAAAAATTCCAACATTCAACCGCTAGCTAGGAACGGTCATTCCCGCTGTTTTGACCGCATTTTGAAACGGGCATAAAAAATTAAAAAAATCAAAAAATTAGAAAACCTTCGCATTGTGTCATTATATATGACCAAGTTACCAGGAAAAATAATAAACCTGTAATACGACAATTCTTTTAAAAAAGTGTTATCAGAAATGAGCTATCATGCGTGAAGATTCATGGCTTTCAAGCCAAATGATCAATCCTATGGCCACATTCATGGCATAGTTTGTTCAAATGATCTCATATTGTGCACAAGGGTGCATATTGGAATGGAAAACAATGTTTCCTAAGGAAGTTTTCATTTTCTTTGGACAAAAAAACCATTTTCCATTTTTTGAGTGCCTAAAAGGAGGGTTTTTTGTGAAGGACCTCCCAAATAATTATTGCAAAATTGGACCAAATCATTTTTATAAAATACTAGGCCATATTTAATGCACAATTGACCAAATGGTTGGGTGTAAAAACTTTTGATCCACCTCTCATGAAAAAGACAAATTTCCGCCGATTTAGCTAGAAGTGGGTCAAATTTGAACTGTAGCTGCATTGTAGTTTGCTCTTTATTTTTTCCAAAAATCATTTCTAGGTACATAAGTATCTATTTAATCAGAGAAACACCAAAAAAATTCCAAGATTCAACCACTAGCTAGGAACGGTCATTCCCGTTGTTTTGACCGCATTTTGAAATGGGCATAAAAAATTCAAAAAAAAATCAAAAAATTGGAAAACCTTTGCATTGTGTCATTATATATGACCAAGTTACCAGGAAAAATAATAAACTTGTAATACGACAATTCTTTTAAAAAAGTGTTATCAGAAATGAGTTATCATGCGTGAAGATTCATGGCTTTCAAGCCAAATGATCAATCCTATGGCCACATTCATGGCATAGTTTGTTTAAATGATCTCATATTGTGCACAAGAGTGCATCTTGGAATGGCAAACTATATTGCCTAAGGAAGTTTTCATTTTCTTTGGACGAAAAAACCATTTTCCATTTTTCGAGTGCCCAAAAGGAGGTTTTTTTGTGAAGGACCTCCCAAATAATTGTTGCAAAATTGGACCAAATCAATTGTCTAAAATACTAGGACATATTTAATGCCCAATTGACAAAATGGTTGGGTGTAAAAAGTTTTGGTCCACCTCTCATGAAAAAGACAAATTTCCACCGATTCGGCTGAAAGCGGGTCAAATTTGAACTGCAGCTGCCGCATAGTTTGCTATTTATTTTTTCCAAAAATCATTTCTAGTAACATAAGTACCTATTTAATCATAAATACATGGTTTGGTGGCGATACGTCGAGGTTTGGGCGGTGGCCGAGGACCCCAACTCTAGAGCGCGTAAACTCGCATGCCCGCCGCATGGTCACTGCTTGACCGTGGCGTTGCCATGTGTTTTGGGTGGCCTAGGCATGTCTAGTGGGTTGGGCACTCCCCAGGTAGGTGCTAGGAAGAAAATTACAACATAAGATTCTCACGAGGAGACCGATCGATGCTCAAACATGAATTAGCAGCCAAGTGTTTGATTAGCGGTACGGGAAATGTACATAGCAAATGGGCGTGAGTTTTGGCTGAGGATGATCACTAAGAAAACCGTCTTCACAAATTTTTAGCTCAAAAGGAGGAGCCTAGCTGGTACTTGCTTTGCAAAGTACCACACTGGACATAAATACGAATGTTGAAGCTGGGCTCAAAATAATGAATGGATTGAGCTAGCATTTGGTGTAGGATGGTTATTTGGGTATAGGAAAGCACCGTAGAAAATGGATACTATTTGGACATGCCAAAGTGGTACTTTCTTCACAAAGTGCTGCTCTGAACATAATAGGAAAATGAATATTTTTGAATTATTTAAGAACTAGTCAAGGAAGGTTTTTGACATATTTGATGAAGTTATGATCCAAACAATTTATGAGAATTTTTTGGGAATTTTTGGAATAATAGAAATATAGGTTGCTTCACAACCTAGGGAAAAAATTGACACATGGACATGACACATAGGCAAAACTGATGAGATGGCGCCTAGTCATCGCAACCCACCACAATTTACAAGGCTATGACCATCTATATTGGTCGTTAACAACTAGAAATAAGGCAACGGACTAGCGCTATTTGCTTTATGACCATTTCGTGTAAGGAAATTACAACCTTTTTGACCAAAATGGTCGCAATGGTTTAGGGTGTGGAGCCCCCCACACAGCATTTGACCAATTGGTCTCAAATGGTCATAGATCTATGACCAATTCTTCCAGGGTCACTAACAAAAGGTCACTAGTGGACATATTTCTTGTAGTGAATTTTTTTGGAATATATGTAAATTTTGGGAAGTGAAATCAATGCGAGACGATGCTCGAGGGGCCCATGAGGCAGGGGCGCGCCCCTGACCCTCATGTCCACCCTATAAGGCAGTTGATGCCCTTCTTTCTCCGCAAGAAAGCTAATATCCGTATAAAAATCGTGTCCAAATTTCAGCCCAATCGGAGTTACAGATATCTGGGAATATAAGAAACGGTGAAAGGGCAGAATCAGGAACGCAGAAACAGAGAGACAGTTCCAATCTCGGAGGGGCTCTCGCCCCTCCGCCGCCATGGAAGCCATGGACCAGAGGGGAAACCCTTCTCCCATCTAGGGAGAAGGTCAAGGAAGAATAAGAAGGGGGCTCTCTCCCCCTCTCTCCCGGTGGCGCCGGAACGCCGCCGGGGCCATCATCATCACCGTAATCTACACCAACACCTCCGTCATCTTCACCAACATCTTCATCATCTTCTCCAATCTATCTATAGTAGTCCACTCTCCCGCAACCCGTTGCACCCTCAACTTGAACATGGTGCTTTATGCTTCATATTATTATCCAATGATGTGTTGCCATCCTATGATGCCTGAGTAGATTTTTGTTGTCCTATCGGTAATTGGTGAATTGCTATAATTGATTTAATTTTCTTGTGGTTATGTTCTTGTCCTTTGGTGCCCATCATATGAGCGCGCGCGTGGATCACACCATAGAGTTAGTTGTATGTTGATAGGACTATGTATTGGAGGGCAAGAGTGACAGAAGCTTCAACCTAGCATGGAAATTGATGCATACAGGATTGAAGGGGGACCAATATATCTTAATGCTATGGTTGGGTTTTACCTTAATAAAAGTTAGTAGTTGCGGATGCTTGCTAATAGTTCCAATCATAAGTGCATAGAATTCCAAGTCAGGGATGACATGCTAGCAGTGGCCTCTCCCACATAAAACTTGCTATCGGTCTAGTAACATAGTCAATTGCTTAGGGACAATTTCGCAACTCCTACCACCACTTTTCCACACTCGCTATACTGACTTTATTGCTTCTTTACCTAAAAAAGCCCCTAGTCTTTATTTACGTGCTCTTTATTATCTTGCAAACCTATCCAAAAACACCTACAAAGTACTTCTAGTTTCATACTTGTTCTAGGTAAAGCGAATGTTAAGTGTGCGTAGAGTTGTATCGGTGGTCGATAGAACTTGAGGGAATATTTGTTCTACCTTTAGCTCCACGTTGGGTTCAACACTCTTACTTATCAAAAGAGGCTACAATTGATCCCCTATACTTGTGGGTTATCAAGACCTTTTTCTGGCGTCGTTGCCGGGGAGTTATAGCGTGGGGTGAATATTCTCGTGTGTGCTTATTTGCTTTATCACTAAGTAATTTTTATTTGTTGTTCTAAATTGTTCTCTATCTTTAGTTATGGACATGGAACACGAAATACCAAAAAAATTAGGTTTACTTGCTACTCATGGAGATGGGGAACCTCCTAAAACCCTCGATGCTCATTATGTGAAAGATATTATGTACTACTTTGATAATCCTGAGAAAACCCCATTCAACTTTATAATGGGAGTAACGTTGGATCATCGTGAATACTTCAGGGATTATCGCTTGACTCAAAAGGGGAAACTATTATGGGATCAAATTTATATGTTGCATTGGTATGCTCGGCAACTATCCTTGAGATATGATTATACTTGTTGCTCTAGGATGAAGGCTCCACACCTTCCCTTTTCATGTGAATTTAATGATGATGAAACCTTGGCTTCTTATGCTAATGGTATATATAATTATTATTATGTGGAACAAATAGAAGAATTCGCTGCTTTTATGGGTGCTTATGAAATTGAATCTTTGTTTAAAGAGTTTGAAGATTTTGATGATTCAGTTTATAGACCTGAAAATTTAGCTATCCTTAAATATTTCTATGAGAATTATAAATACAATTATGATATTGATGAATTTATTGAGAAAGTCTCCGCTGTTCGAGAAGAGACTAATATTTTGCAGGAGTCTATGGAAGAAGAAATTGATGAAACTGTGAGCTCATTGGATGAAAAAGATGATGAGGAGAGCGAAGAACAAAAGGAGGAAGAGCGGATTAGCTACCCATGCCCACCTTCTAAAGAAAGTAACTCTTCAACTCATACATTGTTTAATTTCCCTTCAAGCTTACCGAAGGATGATTGCTATGATGATTGTTATGATCCCGTTGATTCTTTTGAAATATCCATTTTTGATGATGCTTGCTATGCTTGTGGCCAAGATGCCAATATGAATTATGCTTATGGAGATGAACTTGCTATAGTTCCTTATGTTAAACATGAAATTAATGCTATTGCACCCACGCATGATAGTCCTATTATCTATTTGAATTCTCCCGACTACACTATATCGGAGAAGTTTGCCCTTATTAAGGATTATATTGATGGGTTGCGTTTCACTAATACACATGATGATTCTGATAGATATAATATGCATGTGGTTGCTGCTCCTACTTGCAATTATTATGAGAGAGGAACTACATCTCCTCCTCTCTATGTTTCCAATATGATAAAATTGCAAGGAACTTCTTATACTATGCATTGGCCTTTACTATGTGTGCATGAATTGTTCTGTTATGACATGCCTATGCATAGGAAGAGAGTTAGACTTCGTCATTACATGATATATGTTACATTGTGCTCACTACTACATCACAAATCATTGTTAATTAAAATTGGCTTTGATATACCTTGGGATCCGGGTGGATTCATTACTTGAGCACTATATGCGTTGCTTAATGGCTTTAAAGAAAGCGCTGCCAGGAAGACAACCCAGAAGTTTTAGAGAGTCATTTATTTCTGTTGAGTGCTTTTATATAGTTTAAAAACAAAAAATAAAGAGGGGAACCCAAAACTTTTCAAAAAAAAGTGAAAGTGAGAGAGACAAGCATTGTTGAAGTGGGGGAGCTCCTTGAACTTTGTTCATGCTCATGGAAACTTTGTGAATCTTGATTACAGAAACTTTTCAACAAATATAATTATCCCCTTGTACAATTCCATTGTATTATAAAAATAATGTGCCCAGACTTATCTTTAGGATGTTTACATTGCTTGTTGGTTTGTGCGGTGCAGAACAGAAACTTTGGTTGTAGTGCGCAATTTTAATTTTTTTACTAGAACGTCAAACGGTTCTGAAACTTTTTGCACTGTCTTTATATACATATTTTTTATTTTTCCTAATTGTTTCAGAATTTTCGGAGTACTAGAAGTATGGTGAATTTTCAGATTACTACAGACTGTCCTGTTTAAGACAGATTCTGGTTTTGATGCATCGTTTGCTTGTTTTGATGAAACTATCAATTTATATCAATGGATTAAGCCATGGAAAATTTATATTACAGTATCTACAATGCAAAAACAAAATATTAATTGGTTTTCAACAGTACTTAGAGTAGTGATTTGCTTTATTATACTAACGGATCTTACCGAACTTTCTGTTAAGTTTTGTGTGATTGAAGTTTTCAAGTTTTGGGAGAGATCACGATGGATGAAAGAATAAGGACTGGCAAGAGCCTTGGGATGCCCGAGGCAAACCAAGGAAATATTCAAGGACTCCCAAGCAACCAAGCTTGGGGATGCCTCGGAAGGCATCCCCTCTTTCTTCTGACGATCAGCAGCAATTTCACTTGGAGCTATATTTTTATTCGTCACGTGATATGCGTAAATCTTGGAGCATCTTTTGCATTTAGTTTTCACTTTTCTTTTATGCACCATGCTGGTATGAGATAGTCCTTGGTTGATTTATAGAATGCTCATTGCACTTCACTTATATTTTTTTGAGTATGGCTTTATAGAATGCTTCATGTGCTTCACTTATATCTTTTGAAGTTTGGATTGCCTGTTTCTCTTCACATAGAAAACCGCCAGTTTTAGAATGCTCTTTTGCTTCACTTATATTTGTTAGAGAATGGGCATATCTTTTTTAGAAAGGATTAAACTCTCTTGCTTCACTTATATCTATTTAGAGAGATGACGTGAACTGGTCATTCACATGGTTAGTCATTAAATCCAACATAAAACTTGTAGATCACTGAATGTGATATGTTTGATTCCTTGCAATAGTTTTGCGATATAAATATGGTGATATAAGAGTCATGCTAGTGGGTAGTTTTGGATTATAGAAATACTTGTGTTGAAGCTTGTGATTCCCGTAGCATGCACGTATGGTGAACCGTTATGTAACGAAGTTGGAGCATGAGGTATTTATTGATTGTCTTCCTTATGAGTGGCGGTTGGGGACAAGCGATGGTCTTTTCCTACCAATATATCCCCCTAGGAGCATGCGCGTAGTACTTTGTTTCGATTACTAATAGATTTTTGCAATGAGTATGTGAGTTATTTATGACTAATGTTGAGTCCATGGATTATACGCACTCTCACCCTTCCATCATTGCTAGCCTCTTCTGTACCGTGCATTGCCCTTTCTCACCTCGAGAGTTGGTGCAAACTTCGCCGGTGCATCCAAACGCCGTGATACGATACGCTCTATCACACATAAGCCTCCTTATATCTTCCTCAAAACAGCCACCATACCTACCTATCATGGCATTTACATAGCCATTCCGAGATATATTGCCATGCAACTTCCATCATCATCATATACATGACTTGAGTATTTATTGTCATATTGCTTTGCATGATCGTAAGATATCTAGCATGATGTCTTCATGGCTTGTCCATTTTTTGATGCCATTCCTACGCTAGATCATTGCACATCCCGGTACACCGCCGGAGGCATTCATATAGAGTCATACTTTGTTCTAGTATAGAGTTGTAAGTAAATAAAAGTGTGATGATCATCATTATTAGAACATTGTCCCATGTGAGGTTATCAAAGTGAAAGTGGCCAGAGAAGCCCCCCCCCCCAAAAAAAAAGAAAGAAAGGAGAGAGGCCAAAGAAGCCTACAAAAAAGAAAAAAAGAAAAAAATGAGAGAAAAGAGAGAAGGGACAATGTTACTATCCTTTTACCACACTCGTGCTTCAGAGTAGAACCATGTTCTTCATATAGAGAGTCTCTTGAGTTATCACTTTCATATACTAGTGGGAATTTTCATTATAGAACATGGCTTGTATATTCCAACGATGGGCTTCCTCAAATGCCCGAGGTCTTCATGAGCAAGCAAGTTGGATGCACACCCACTTAGTTTCAGTTTGAGCTTTCATACACTTATAGCTCTTAGTGCATCTGTTGCATGGCAATCCCTACTCCTGCATTGACATCAATTGATGGGCATCTCCATATACCGTTGATTAGTCGCGTCGATGTGAGACTTTCTACTTTTTGTCTTCTCCAGACAACCTCCACCATAATATTCTATTCCATCTATAGTGCTGTATCCATGGCTCATGCTCATGTATTGCGTGAAAGTTGAAAAGGTTTGAATACGTCAAAAGTATGAAACAATTGCTTGGCTTGTCATCGGGTTGTGCATGATTTGAATGCTTTGTGTGGTGAAGATGGAGCATAGCCAGACCATATGATTTTGTGGGAACTAACTTTCTTTGGCCGTGTTATTTTGAACAGACATGATTGCTTTATTAGTATTCTTGAAGTATTATTGTCTTAATGTCAAATGGTAGACTATTGCTTTGAATCACTCGTGTCTTAATATTCATGCCATGATTATATTACATGATCAAGATTATGCTAGGTAGCATTCCACATCCAAAATTATCTTTTTTATCATTTACCTACTCGAGGACGAGCAGGAATTAAGTTTAGGGTGCTAATACGTCTCCGTCGTATCTATAATTTTTGATTGTTCCATGCCAATATTATACAACTTTCATATACTTTTGGCAACTTTTTATACTATTTTTGGGACTAACATATTGATCCAGTGCCCAGTTGTACCACCCTCGATGCGACTATAGCTCCCACGTGTCGAGGCACGACTTAGAGACATAATCGCATTGAAGGCATATGTCGCAAGTTAGGCAATCTTCACAACATCCCATGTAATATAAATGATAAAGGGGAGATAACATAGTTGGCTTACACTCGCCACGTCAATCAAGTACATAAATAACATTACATCATCCAAACACTCATGGCCCGACTACGGCGCCAAAATAAAAGATAACCCAACATGCGACACGGTCCCGTTCACCCCCAACTGGGCACCACTACTGATCATCGGGAAAGGAAACATAGTAACGTTGAGAGTCTTCGTCGAACTCCCACTTGAGCTCATATGCGTCTCGTGGAGCGGAATCATCAGGCCCTGCATCTGGTGTAATAGTAATCTGTGAGCCACAGGGACTCAGCAATCTCACACCCTCGCGATCAAGACTATTTAAGCTTATAGGTAAGGCAAGGTAAATATATGTGGAGCTGCAGCAAGCGACTAGCAAGTATGGTGGCTAACTTATTCGCGAAAGAGAGCGAGAAGAGGAGGCAAAGCACGAGCGAGAAACTAGAGAGCAACCTGCGCAAACATTACTCCAACACCGTGTCCACCTCCCGGACTCCGCCGAGAAGAGGCCATCACGGTAACACACTCAGTTGATTCATTTTAATTAATTAAGGTTCAAGTTATCTACAACCGGACATTAACAAATTCCCATCTGCCCATAACCGCGGGCACGGCTTTCGAAAGTTCATATCCCTGCAGGGGAGTCCCAACTTAGCCCATGACAAGCTCTGACGGTCAACGAAGGAATAGACCTCCTCCCAAGACGTTCCGATCAGACTCGGTATCTCGGTCATTCAAGACACTTCGACAGGTTAAAACAAGACCAGCAACACCGCCTGAATGTGTCGACAAATCCCGATAGGAGCTGCAAATATCTCTTTCTCAGGGCACACTCAGATTGTCTAAACTTCCGGTAGGCCAGCCCAAAGTTGCCCCTGGTAGCCACCGGCGGCTGACAGTTTGGACCAACACTCAGAGGAGCACTGGCCCGGGGGGGGGGGTAAAATAATGATGACCCTTGAGTCTGTAGAACCCAAGGGAAAGAAAAGGATAGGTGGCAAATGGTAAAACCAACGTTGGGCATTGCTGGAAAAGCTTTAATCAAGGCGAACTATCAAGGGGTTCCCATTATAACCCAACCGCGTAAGGAACGCAAAATCCGGGAACATAACACCGATATGACGGAATCTAGGGTGGCAAGAGTGGAACAAAACACTAGGCGAGAGGCCGAGCCTTCCACCCTTTACCAAGTATATAGATGCATTAAGATAACATAGCAATATAATGATATCCCAACAAGTAAATAGATGTTCCAACAAGGAACGGCCTTCAATCTTCACCTGCAACTAGCAACGCTATAAGAGGGGCTGAGCAAAGCAGTAACATAGCTAATCAACGGTTTGCTAGGACATGGTGGGTTAGAGGTTTGGCATGGCAATTTGGGAGTCTTGAAAGCAAGTGGTAGGCATCGTAGCATTGGCATAGCAAAAGAGCGAGAAAACTAGCATAGCAAAGATAGTAGTGATTTCGAGAGTATGATCATCTTGCCTGCACAGTTGTCAGAGTTGACTGGATCCTCGAAAGCAAACTCAACGGGCTCCTCGTTAGCAAACTCTTCTCCCGGCTCTACCCAAACAAGACAAACAAGCAACAAGGATACAATCAAACACGTGCAAACTCAAACAACGCAATGCAAAGATGGTATGCTATGCGGGATGCGATGCGGGATGCGAAATGCAAGATATGACAGGAAATGCATGAACCTGGCCTCAACTTGGAAATAAAAGTGTGCCATTGGAAAGATGAGATGAAATCGCTTGAAAACGATATAAAGAATGCCAGAATCGGAGTTACGGTTTGGAAATGGCAAGCGATTCAAATATGACACCGGTCTGCGATTAACAGCAAGTAGGCATCTAAATGCAATGAAATGAACATGCTACAGCACCCAAACATGACAAAACAATACATGGCAGGTATGCACACAAGATGCTTAACAAAAGTCTAGCACTGAGCTACGGCCAATTCATCCATTAACAGGTTCAAACAAGCATGGCAAAAATGCATATGGCAAACAGATCTCAGACTTAGTGAAATTAACACTTGTCTGGAATTTCAGATCAGGTAGCCCCCTTCGGAGCCACAAAACTACATGCTACAGGATCTGAACATGGCAAAGTAAAGCATGGCATGGATCTACTCAAAGAGATTAACAAAAGTCCCTTAGTGACCTTGAGCCAAAAGGGATCGGAAAATACAATTGCAAGCATGTGAACATAGCAAAAACAAAATCAGATCACATACTTAGTGAAAACTGACACATGCTGAAATATAACTCAAGTAGGCATGTTTATGAGCTCGATGCACTCACTATGGTGCAAGTCATGGCAAGACAAGCATACACCCATCAAGAAGGCACAAAATGCAATCGAGACATGGCAAGAACAATAACATAGCATGCACGGATCAACTACAACATCACCGGTAAAATCGCAAACAAGTTGACAATCTGCCCAGATTCACAAAGTAGCAAAAGTAGAGCTTGATTGACTCAAGCTAGGGTGCTCCATAATTGCAAACAAAGACATGTATGGATAGAGCACTACAATATTAACAAAACATCCTTACTGATCATCCTCAAAAGAGGCACAGATCACTAGGAAACAACATGAACATATGGCATCATGAGATAAACAGATCAAGGACTTGGTGGAAATGCTAAGTCCCTGAAAACAGAATTACTAAGTGCACCACTTTGCAAGCTTGCACTAGTCACCACACACATCCTAAAAATACATGGGTTGCACCTCTGGAAAGATGACAAAACCCTTAACAAAACACATGTAGAGCATCAGGGCATATCATGCACACATTAAACATGGCAAAAATGACAAAAACCTAAACGGAGTAGCAGATCTGGCAATTAACTCAAGTAGCCCTCTTCTAACGGCATTTCGGGCATCGAGATGAGCTCAATTGAAAATGATGCAATGGAATGAAATGATGTACTCTCTGATATGAACATTTTGATGTGCTATATGCATGAATCGGAGCTACGGATGCAAAGTTACAGCCTAACGAACAAGAGCACTTGAACTGAAAATATCTGGGACTTAGTAGAAAAAAAATCACCCCGCGAGAAAAAAAATCAACTCCGGCGATAAGAGGCCGGTTCCTCCGTCTCCAGCGACGGCGAGGCTCGAGCGCGGCGGGGGAGGGGGGGGGGGCGGGGAGCGGCCGGACTCCGGCGGGGCGGCCGGATCTGGCTCCGGGAGGCGCGGGCGGCGCGGATCCGAGGCGGCGGCGAGCGGATCGGGGCGGCGGCGGCCGGATCGAGGCGGCGGCGAGCTTCCGGTGGCGGCGGCGGCGCGACCGGCGACAAGGAGGTGAGGCGGGCGGCCGGCTCGGGCTGAGGAGGAGGCAGGCGGCGGCGATGGGCTCGCGGGGGCCCCGAGCGGGCCTCGCGGGCCGCGGCGGCGGCTGGCGGCGAAGTGCCACGTGGCGGGCGCCTATTGGGCCGGGCGGCGGAGCGGACAATGTTCGGCGGCTGGATTTTTGTCCGGCGTGGCGCGGGGACGATTTCTAGGGTTTCGCCCGGGATTTGGAATGTGGGGATCTATATATAGGGGTAGAGGGAGCTAGGAGAGTCCAAATGAGGTGCAGTTTTCGGCCACGTGATCGTGATCGAACGCTCTTGATAATGGAGCAGAGTTAGGTGGGTTTTGGGCCAAATTGGAGGGGTGTTGGGCTGCAACACACACGAGGCCTTTTCGGTCTCTCGGTTAACCGTAGGAGTATCAAACGAAGTCCAAATGGTACGGAACTTGATAGGCGGTCTACCGGTAGTAAACCAAGGCCGCTTGGCAAGTCTCGGTCCAATCCGGAAATGTTTAATCCCCACACACGAAAGAAAGCTAAAAATGACCACCGGAGGAGAATGAAGCGCCGGAATGCAAAACGGACAACGGGGAAAATGCTCGAATGCATGAGACGAACACGTATGCAAATGCAATGCATATTATGACATGATATGAGATGCATGACAACGATAACAACACACGGAGACAAAGACCCGAACCCGAGGAAATAAATAACTTAACGCCGGAAATGGCAAGAGTTGGAGTACAAAATTGGGAAAGTTACATCCGGGGTGTTACACCAGTGCCAGTTTCTGTTTGTTGCATGCTTTTTGTTTTGCAGAAAGTCCATATCAAACGGAATCCAAACGGGATAAAAACTGACGGAGATTTTTTTGGAATATATGTGAATTTTGGGAAGTGAAATAAACGCGAGACGATGCTCGAGGGGCCCACGAGGCAGGGTGGCATGCCCTAGGGGAGCAGGCGCGCCCCTGACCCTCGTGGCCACCCCGTAAGGCGGTTGACGCCCTTCTTTCGCCACAAGAAAGCTAATATCCGGATAAAAATCGTATCCAAATTTCAGCCCAGTCGGAGTTATGGATCTCCGGGAATATAAGAAATGGTGAAAGGGCAGAATCAGGAACGTAGAAACAGAGAGAGACAGATCCAATCTCGGAGGGGCTCTCGCCCCTCCGCCACCATGGAAGCCATGGACCAGAGGGGAAACCCTTCTCCCATCTAGGGAGAAGGTCAAGGAAGAAGAAGAAGGGGGCTCTTTCCCCCTCTCTCCCGGTGGCGCCGGAACGCCGCCGGGGCCATCATCGTCACCGCAATCTACACCAGCACCTCTGTCATCTTCAGCAACATCTTCATCACCTTCCCCCATCTATCTACAGCAGTCCACTCTACCGCAACCCGCTGTATCCTCTACTTAAACATGGTGCTTTATGCTTCATATTTTTATCCAATGATGTGTGATACATCTCCAACATATCTATAATTTTTTATTGTTCCATGCTATTATATTATCAACCTTGGATGTTTTATATGCATTTATATGCTATTTTATATGATTTTTGGGACTAATCTATTAAACCAGAGCCCAGTGCCAGTTTCTGTTTTTTCCTTGTTTTAGAATATCGCAGAAAAGGAAAATCAAACGGAGTCCAATTGACTTGAAACTTGATGGAACTTATTTTTGGATCAGAAGAAGCCCAGAAGACTTGGAGTGCACGTCAGGGGATCAACGAGGAAGCCACGAGGCAGGGGGCGCACCCACCCACTCCCTGGGCGCGCCCTCCACCCTCGTGGGCCCCTCGTGGCCCCCCTAACGCACTTCTTCCTCCTATATATCTCCATATACCCTAAAACAATCGAGGAGCACAATAGATCGGGAGTTCCACCGCCAGAAGCCTCCGTAGCCACCGAAAGCCAATATAGACCCGTTCCGGCACCTTGCCGGAGGGGGAATCCCTCTCCGGTGGCCATCTTCATCATCTTGGTGCTCTCCATGACGAGGAGGGAGTAGCTCTCCCTCGGGGCTGAGGGTATGTACTAGTAGCTATGTGTTTGATCTCTCTCTCGTGTTCTTGAGGTGATACGATCTTGATGTATCGCGAGCTTTGCTATTATAGTTGGATCTTATGATGTTTTCTTCCCCCTCTACTATCTTGTAATGGATAGAGTTTCCCCTTTGAAGTTATTTTATTGGATTGAGTCTTTAAAGATTTGAGAACACTTGATGTATGTCTTGCCGTGCGTATCTGTGGTGACAATGGGATATCACGTGATTCACTTGATGCATGTTTTGGTGATCAACTTGCCGGTTCCACCCATGAATCTATGCATAGGGGGTTGGCACACGTTTTCATCGTGATTCTCCGGTAGGAACTTTGGGGCACTCTTTGATGTTCTATGTGTTGGTTGAATAGATGAATCTGAGATTGTGTGATGCATATCGTATAATCATACCCACGGATACTTGAGGTGACATTGGAGTATCTAGGTGACATTAGGGTTTTGGTTGATTTGTGTCTTAAGGTGTTATTCTAGTACGAACTCTAGGGCTGTTTGTGACACTTATAGGAATAGCCCAACGGATTGATTGGAAAGAATAACTTTGAGGTGGTTTCGTACCCTACCATAATCTCTTCGTTCGTTCTCCGCTATTAGTGACTTTGGAGTGACTCTTTGTTGCATGTTGAGGGATAGTTATGTGATCCAATTATGTTATTATTGTTGAGAGGACTTGCACTAGTGAAAGTATGAACCCTAGGCCTTGTTTTCTAGCATTGCAATACCGTTTATGCTCACTTTTATCATTAGTTACCTTGTTGTTTTTATATTTTCATATTACAAATACCTTTATCTACCATCCATATTGCACTTGTATCACCATCTCTTCGCCGAACTAGTGCACCTATACAACTTATCATTGTATTGGGTGTGTTGGGGACACAAGAGACTCTTTGTTATTTGGTTGCAGGGTTGCTTGAGAGAGACCATCTTCATCCTACGCCTCCTACGGATTGATGAACCTTAGGTCATCCACTTGAGGGAAATTTGCTACCGTCCTACAAACCTATGCACTTGGAGGCCCAACAACGTCTACAAGAAGAAGGTTGTGTAGTAGACATCAAGCTCTTTTCTAGCGCCGTTGTCGGGGAGGTTAGTGCATGAAGGTATATCCTTAGATCTTGCAATTGAGTCTTTTAGTTTCTTCTTTTATCACTAGTTTAGTTTATAAAAGAAAATTACAAAAAAATGGAATTAAGTTTGCCTCATACGCTTCATCTTTTAATATCTTTTGTGAATATGATGGAAAGTAAAATTGTGCTCAAGTGCTAGAAGAAGAATGCATTAAAATGTTTGGCACTAAATCTTTGAATGATGAGCAAGATTGCAATGTTGTTAGTATGAATCCCTTGAATATCCATGATGCTAATGATATGAAAAGCCACAAGCTTGGGGAAGCTATGTTTGATAAAGATGATATTTTTTGTCCCCCAAGTTTTGATGAGAAAATTTATTATGATGAAAGCATGCCTCCTATTTATGGTGATTATATTGATGAAAGCGGATTTGGAGAGGTCATGACTTTATTTTGTGATGAATCCACTATTTCGGAAGAGGTTCCAATCAATTATGAGAACAAAGTTGCTATCTATGATGATTATTGTGATGACTTGTATGCTATAAAGAATAATGATATCCATGAAACATGTCATCATGATTTTAGTTTTCAATTGGATTATGCCTCACATGATAATTATTTTGTTGAGTTTGCTCCCACTATTATTCATGAGAAGAATTTTGCTTGTGTGGAGAGTAATAAAATTTCTATGCTTGTAGATCATGAAAAGAATGCTTTAGGTGCTGGTTATATTGTTGAATTCATTCATGATGCTACTGAAAATTATTATGAGGGAGGAATATATGCTTGTAGGAATTGCAATAATATCAAGTTTCCTCTCTATGTGCTTAAAGTTTTGAAGTTATGCTTGTTTTACCTTCCTATGCAAGTTTATTCTTGTTCTCATAAGTTGTTTGCTCACAAAATCCCTATGCATAGGAAGTGGATTAGACTTAAATTTTCTAATCATATTCTTCTTGATGCTCTCTTTATGTTTCAATTATTATCCTTTATGTGAGCATCATTGAAATCATCATGCCTAGCTAGGGGCGTTAAACGATAGCGCTTGTTGGGAGGAAACCCAACTTTATTTTTGTTCCTTGATTTTTGCGCCTGTTTAGTAATAAATAATTTATCTATCCTATATTTTGGTTATGTTTTTTGTGTTTAATTAGTGTTTGTGCCAAGTAGAACCATTGGGAAGACTTGGGGAAAGTCTTGTTGATCTTGCTGTAAAAAACAGAAACTTTAGCGCTCACGAGAATTTCTGCCAGTTTTTATTGCAGAGTGCTATTTAGTTAATTCTTTTTGCAGATGATTAATGGATAAATTCCTCACGTCCAGCAATTTATTTTAGAATTTTTCGAGTTCCATAAGTTTGTGTTAGTTACAGATTACTACAGACTGTTCTGTTTTTGACAGCTTCTGATTTTCGTGTGTTGTTTGCTTATTTTAATGAATCTATAGCTAGCAAAAGATTTTATAAACCGTAGAGAAATTGTAATACAGTAGGTTTAACACCAATATAAATAAAGAATGAGTTCATTACAGTACCTTGAAGTGGTGTTTTGTTTTCTTTTGCTAACGGAGCTTACGAGTTTTCTGTTAAGTTTTGTGTTGTGATGTTTTCAAGTTTTGGGTAAAGATTCGATGGACTATGGAATAAGGAGTGGCAAGAGCCTAAGCTTTGGTATGCCCAAGGCACCCCAAGGTAATAATCAAGGAAAACCAAGAGCCTAAGCTTGAGGATGCCCCGGAAGGCATCCCCTCTTTCGTCTTCGTTCATCGGTAACTTTACTTGGAGCTATATTTTTATTCGCCACATGATATGTGTTTTGCTTGGAGCATCAATTTATTCTTTTTGTTTTGATTTCCGTTTGAATAAAGCATAAAGATCTGAAATTCTTAAATTTTAGAGAGTCTTCACATAGTTGCATAATTATTCGACTACTCATTGAGCTTCACTTGTATCTTTTGGAGTAGTTTGTCATTTGCTCTAGTGCTTCACTTATATATTTTAGAGCACGGTGGTGGTTTTACTTTATGGAAATAGATGAACTCTCATGCGTCACTTATATTATTTTTAGAGTCCTAACCAGCATGGTAATTTTCTTTGGTTATGAATTTAGTCCTAATATGATGGGCATCCAAGAGGGGTATAATGAAAACTTTCATATAGAGTGCATTGAACACTAAGAGAAGTTTGAGACTTGATGATTGTTTTGAGATATGAAGATGGTGATATTAGAGTCATGCTAGTTGAGTAGTTGTGAATTTGAGAAATACTTGTGTTGAAGTTTGTGATTCCCGTAGCATGCACATATGGTGAACCGTTATGTGATGAAGTCGGAGCATGATTTATTTATTGATTGTCTTCCTTATGAGTGGCGGTCGGGGACGAGCGATGGTCTTTTCCTACCAATCTATCCCCCAAGGAGCATGCATGTAGTACTTTGTTTCGATAACTAATAGATTTTTGCAATAAGTATGCGAGTTCTTTATGACTAATGTTGAGTCCATGGATTATACGCACTCTCACCCTTCCACCATTGCTAGCCTCTCTAGTACCGCGCAACTTTCGCCGGTACCATAAACCCACCATATATCTTCCTCAAAAGAGCCACCATACCTACCTATTATGGCATTTCCATAGCCATTCCGAGATATATTGCCATGCAACTTTCCACCGTCCCATTATTATGACACGCTCCATCATTGTCATATTGCTTTGCATGATCATGTATTTGACATCGTATTTGTGGCAAAGCCACCGTTCATAATTCTTCCATACATGTCACTCATGAGTCATTGCACATCCCGGTACACCGTCGGAGGCATACATATAGAGTCATATCTTGTTCTAAGAATCGAGTTGTAATTCTTGAGTTGTAAGTAAATAAAGGTGTGATGATCATCATTATTAGAGCATTGTCCCAGTGAGGAAAGGATGATGGAGACTATGATTCCCCCATAACTCGGGATGAGACTCCGGACGAAAATAAATAAATGAAAGAGGCCAAAGAAGCCCAAATAAAAAAAGGAGAAAAGAGTCCAAAAAAAGAGAAGGCCCAAATAAAAAATAAAAAAAATTAAAAATTAAAAATGATAGAAAAATAGAGAAGGGGCAATGCTACTATCCTTTTACCACACTTGTGCTTCAAAGTAGCACCATGATCTTCATGATAGAGAGTCTCCTATGTTGTCACTTTCATATACTAGTGGGAATATTGAATTATAGAACTTGGCTTGTATATTCCAATGATGGGCTTCCTCAAAATGCCCTAGGTCTTCGTGAGCAAGCGAGTTGGATGCACACCCACTTAGTTTCTTTTTGAGCTTTCATAGACTTATAGCTCTAGTGCATCCGTTGCATGGCAATCCCTACTCACTCACATTGATATCTATTGATGGGCATCTCCATAGCCCGTTGATACGCCTAGTTGATGTGAGACTATCTTCTCCTTTTTGTCTTCTCCACAACCACCATTCTATTCCACCTATAGTGCTATATCCATGGCTCAAGCTCATGTGTTGCGTGAAGATTGAAAAAGTTTGAGAACACCAAAAGTATGAAACAATTACTTGGCTTGTCATCGGGGTTGTGCATTATTTAAATACTTTGTGTGGTGAAGATGGAGCATAGCCAGACTATATGATTTTGTAGGGATAACTTTCTTTGGCCATGTTATTTTGAGAAGACATAATTTCTTAGTTAGTATGCTTGAAGTATTATTATTTCTATGTCAATATTAAACTTTTGTCTTGAATCTTATGGATCTGAATATTCTTTCTACAATAAAGAGAAATACATACTCCGATAATTCTGTTTTTATCATTTACCTACTCGAGGACGAGCAGGAATTAAGCTTGGGGATGCTGATACGTCTCCAATGTATCTATAATTTTTTATTGTTCCATGCTATTATATTATCAACCTTGGATGTTTTATATGCATTTATATGCTATTTTATATGATTTTTGGGACTAACCTATTAACCTAGAGCGTAGTGCCAGTTTCTGTTTTTTCCTTGTTTTAGAATATCGCTGATACGTCTCCAACGTATTTATAATTTTTGATTGCTCCATGCTATATTATCTACTGTTTTGGACATTATTGGGCTTTATTATCCACTTATTTATTATTTTGGGGACTAACCTATTAACCGGAGGCCCAGCCCAGAATTGCTGTTTTTTTTGCCTGTTTTAGGGTTTCAGAGAAAAGGAATATCAAACGGAGTCCAAATGGAATGAAACCTTCGGGAACGTGATTTTCTCAATGAACAAGACCCGGGAGACTTGGACCCTACGTCAAGACACAAAAGAGGAGGCCACGAGGTAGGGGCGCGCCTACCCCCCAGGCGCGCCCTCCACCCTCGTGGGCCCCTGTTGCTCCATCGACGTACTCCTTCCTCCTATATATACCTATGTACCCCCAAACGATCAGATATGGAGCCAAAACCCTAATTCCACCACCGCAACTTTATGTATCCACGAGATCCCATCTTGGGGCCCGTTTCGGAGCTCCGCCGGAGGGGGTATCGATCACAGAGGGCTTCTACATTAACACCATAGCCCCTCCGATGAAGTGTGAGTAGTTCACCTCAGACCTACGGGTCCATAGTTATTAGCTAGATGGCTTCTTCTCTCTTTTTGGATCTCAATACAATGTTCTCCCCCTCTCTTGTGGAGAACTATTCGATGTAATCTTCTTTTTGCGGTATGTTTGTTGAGACCGAAGAATTGTGCGTTTATGATCAAGTCTATCTATGAACAATATTTGAATCTTCTCTGAATTCTTTTATGTATGATTGGTTATCTTTGCAAGTCTCTTTGAATTATCAGTTTGGTTTGGCCTACTAGATTGATCTTTCTTGCAATGGGAGAAGTGCATAGCTTTGGGTTCAATCTTGCGGTGTCCTTTCCCAGTGACAGTAGGGGCAGCAAGGCACGTATTGTATTGTTGCCATCGAGGATAACAATATGGGGTTTTCATCATATTGCATGAGTTTATCCCTCTACATCATGTCATCTTGCTTAAGGCGTTACTCTGTTTTTAACTTAATACTCTAGATGCATGCTGGATAGCGGTCGATGAGTGGAGTAATAGTAGTAGATGCAGGGAGGAGTCGGTCTACTTGTCTCGGACATGATGCCTATATACATGATCATGCCTAGATATTCTCATAACTATGCTCAATTATGTCAATTGCTCAACAGTAATTTGTTCACCCACCGTAGAATACTTATGCTCTTGAGAGAAGCCACTAGTGAAACCTATGGCCCCCGGGTCTATCCTCATCATATTAATCTCCTACTACTTAGTTATTTCCTTTTCTTTTTACTTTGCTTTTACTTTACTTTGCATCTTTATCATAAAAATACCAAAAAATATTATCTTATCATATTTATCAGATCTCACTCTCGTAAGTGGCCGTGTAGGGATTGACAACCCCTTATCGTGTTGGTTGCGAGGATTTATTTGTTTTGTGCATGTGTGGGGGACTGGCGCTTAGCCTCCTACTAGATTGATACCTTGGTTCTCAAAACTGAGGGAAATACTTACGCTACTTTGCTGCATCATCCCTTCCTCTTCGGGGAAAAGCAATGAAGTGCTCAAGAGGTAGCAATAAGGATTTTTGGCACCGTTGCCGGGGAGGTCTATGCAAAAGTCAATATACCAAGTACCCATCACATACCCTTATCTCCCGCATTACATTATTTGCCATTTGCCTCTTGTTTTCCTCTCCCCCACTTCACCCTTGCCGTTTTATTCGCCCTCTCTCTCTATCCTCCCTCTCTTTCTCTATTTGCCTCTTTTTGCCCGCTTGCTTTTTGTTTGCTTGTGTGTTAGTTTGCTTGCTTGTCACGATGGCTCAAGATAACACTAAATTGTGTGACTTCACCAATACCAACAACAATGATTTTATTAGCACTCCGATTGCTCCTCTTACCGATGCTGAATCTTGCAAAATTAATACTGCTTTGCTGAATCTTGTCATGAAAGATACATTTTCCGGCCTTCCTAGTGAAGATGCCGCAGCCCATCTAAATAGCTTCGTTGATTTGTGTGATATGCAAAATAAGAAAGATGTGGATAATGATATTTTTAAATTGAAGCTATTTCCTTTTTCGCTTAGAGATCGTGCTAAAGCTTGGTTTTCGTCTTTGCCTAAAAATAGTATTGATTCATGGAACAAATGCAAAGATGCTTTTATCTCTAAGTATTTTCCTCCCGCTAAGATCATCTCTCTCAGAAACGATATTATGAATTTTAAGCAACTTGATCATGAACATGTTGCACAAGCTTGGGAGAGAATGAAACTAATGATACGTAATTGCCCTACTCATGGCTTAAATTTGTGGATGATTATACAAAAAAATTATGCCGGATTGAATTTTGCTTCTAGAAATCTTTTAGATTCGGCCACGAGAGGCACTTTTATGGAAATCACTTTAGGAGAAGCTACTAAACTCCTAGATAATATTATGGTTAATTAGTCTCAATGGCATACTGAAAGATCTACTAATAAAAAGGTGCATGCGATAGAAGAAATTAATGTTTTGAGTGGAAAGATGGATGAACTTATGAAATTATTTGCTAGTAAGAGTGTTTCTTCTAATCCTAATGCTATGCCCTTGTCTACTTTGGTTGAGAATAATAATGAATCTATGGGTGTGAATTTTGTTGGTAGGAACAATTTTGGTACAACGCATATAGAGGAAATTTCAATCCTAGGCCTTATCCTAGTAATCCCTCTAATAATTATGGTAATTCCTACAACAATTCTTATGTAAATTATAATAATATTCCCTCTGATTTTGAATCTAATATTAAATAATTTATTACTTTGCAAAATAATTTTAATGCTTTGATTGAAGAAAAATTGCTTAAGATTGATGAGTTGGCTAGGAACGTTGATAGAATTTCTCTTGATGTTGATTCTTTGAAACTTAGATCTATTCCTCCTAAGCATGATATCAATGAGTCTCTCAAAGCCATGAGAATTTCCATTGATGAGTGCAAATAAAGAACCGCTAGGATGCGTGCTAAGAAAGATGCCTTTATAAGAGCGTGTTCTTCTAGTTCCTATGAAAATAAAGATGAAGATCTAAAAGTTATTGATGTGTCCCCTATTAAATCTTTGTTTTGCAATATGAATCTTGATAATGATGGTACTGATTATGATCCACCTTTACCTAGAAGGTGTTCCAAGAATTCGGAATTTTTTGATCTTGATGCTAAAATTGATAAAAGTGGGATTGAAGAAATTAAAACCCTAGATGTTGCTAAACCCACTATTATGGATTTCAAGGAATTTAACTATGAAAATTGCTCCTTGATTGATTGTATTTCCTTGTTACAATCTGTGCTAAATTCTCCTCATGCTTATAGTCAAAATAAAGCGTTTATTAAACATATCGTTGATGCCTTGATGCAATCTTATGAAGAAAAACTTGAATTGGAAGTTTCTGTCCCTATAATACTTTATGATGAGTGGGAACCAACTATTAAAATTAAAATTAAAGATCATGAATGCTATGCTTTATGGGATTTCGGTGCTAGTGTTTCCACGATTTCCAAAGACTTTATGTGATTTGTTAGGTTTCCGTGATTTTGATGATTGCTCTCTAAATTTGCAGCTTGCGGATTCCACTATTAAGAAACCTATGGGAAGAATTAATGATGTTCTTATTGTTGCAAATAGGAATTATGTGCCCGTAGATTTTATTGTTCTTGACATAGATTGCAATCCTTCATGTCCTATTATTCTTGGTAGACCTTTCCTTAGAACGATTGGTGCAATTATTGATATGAAGGAAGGAAATATTAGATTCCAATTTCCATTAAGGAAAGGCATGCAACACTTTCCTAGAAAGAAAATTAAATTACCTCATTAATCTATTATAAGAGCCACTTATGGATTGCCTACCAAAGATGGCAATACCTAGATCTATCCTTGCTTGTTATGCCTAGCTAGGGGCGTTAAACGATAGCGCTTGTTGGGAGGCAACCCAATTTTATTTTTATTCCTTGATTTTTGCTCCTGTTTAGTAATAAATAATTTATCTAGCCTCTGTTTTGGTTGTGTTTTTTGTTTAATTAGTGTTTGTGCCAAGTAGAACCGTTGGGAAGACTTGGGGAAAGTCTTGTTACACTTGCTGTAAAAAAAACAGAAACTTTAGCGCTCACGAGAACTACTGCCATTTTTATTTGCAAAGTGATATTTAGTTAATTATTTTTGAAGATGATTAATATATAAATTCCTCACGTACATCAATTTATTTTAGAATTTTTGGTGTTCCAGATCTTGCGCTAGCTACAGATTACTACAGACTGTTCTGTTTTTGACAGATTCTGTTTTTCGTGTGATGTTTGCTTATTTTGATGAATCTATGTCTAGTAAAATAGTTTATAAACCATAGAGAAGTTGGAATACAGTAGGTTTAACACCAATATAAATAAATAATGAGTTCATTACAGTACCTTGAAGTGGTCCTTTGTTTTCTTTCGCTAACGGAGCTCACGAGATTTTCTACTTTGAGTTTTGTGTTGTGAAGTTTTCAAGTTTTGGGTAAAGATTTGATGGATTATGGAACAAGGAGTGGCAAGAGCCTAAGCTTGGGGATGCCCATGGCACCCCCAAGATAATCTAAGGACACCTAAAAGCCAAAGCTTGGGGATGCCCCGGAAGGCATCCCCTCTTTCGTCTACTTCTATAGGTAACTTTACTTGGAGCTATATTTTTATTCGCCACATGATATGTGTTTTCCTTGGAGCGTCTTGTATGATTTGAGTCTTTACTTTTTAGTTTACCACAATCATCCTTTCTGTACACACCTTTTGAGAGAGCCATACATGATTTGGAATTTTTTAGAATACTCTATGTGCTTCGCTTATATCTTTTGAGTTATATAGTTTTGCTCTAGTACTTCACTTATATCTTTTAGAGCACGGTGGTGGATTTGTTTCATAGAAACTATTGATCTCTCCCGCTTCACTTAGATTATTTTGAGAGTCTTAAATAGCATGAAAATTTGCTTAAAATCCTAATATGCTAGGTATTCAAGATTAGTAAAATTTTCTTATGAGTGTTTTGAATCCTAAGAGAAGTTTGATGCTTGATGATTGTTTTGAGATATGGAGGTAATAATATCAAAGTCGTGCTAGTTGAGTAGTTGTGAAATTGAGAAATGCTTGTGTTGAAGTTTACAAGTCCCGTAGCATGCACGTATGGTAAACGTTATGTAACAAATTTGAAACATGAGGTGTTATTTGATTGTCCTCCTTATGAGTGGCGGTCGGGGAAGAGCGATGGTCTTTTCCTACCAATCTATCCCCCTAGGAGCATGCGCGTAGTGCCGAGTTTTTTGATGAGTTGTAGATTTTTGCAATAAGTGTGTGAGTTCTTTATGACTAATGTTGAGTCCATGGATTATACGCACTCTCACCCTTCCATCCTTGCTAGCCTCTTCGGTACCGTGCATTGCCCTTTCTCACATTGAGAGTTGGCGCAAACTTCGCTGGTGCGTCCAAACCCCGTGATATGATACGCTCTTTCACACATAAACCTCCTTATATCTTCCTCAAAACAGCCACATACCTACCTATTATGGCATTTCCACACCCATTCCGAGATATATTGCCGTGCAACTTTCCACCATTCCGTTTATCATGACACATTCATTATTGTCATATTGCTTAGCATGATCATGTAGTTGACATAGTATTTGTGGCAAAGCCACCATTTATAATTCTTTCATACATGTCACTCTTGGTTCATTGCATATCCGGGTACACCACGGGAGGCATTCATATAGAGTCATACTTTGTTCTAGTATCGAGTTGTAATCATTGAGTTGTAAATAAATAGAAGTGTGATTATCATCATTTTATAGAGCATTGTCCCAAGTGAGGAATTATAAAAAAAGAGAAGGCCCAAAAAAAGGGAAAGAGAAAGGCCATAAAAAAGGAGAAGGCCCAAAAAATGAGAGAAAAAGAGAGAAGGGACAATGTTACTATCCTTTAGCACACTTGTGCTTCAAAGTAGCACCGTAATCTTCATGATAGAGAATCTCTTATTTTGTCACTTTCATATACTAGTGGGAATTTTTCATTATAGAACTTGGCTTGTATATTCCAACAATGGGCCTCCTCAAGTGCCCTAGGTCTTCGTGAGCAAGCAAGTTGGATGCACACCCACTTAGTTTCTTTTGTGGAGCTTTCATACATTTATAGATCTAGTGCATCCGTTGCATGGCAATCCCTACTCCTTGCATTAACATCAATCGGTGGGCATCTCCATAAGCCCATTGATTAGCCTCGTTGATGTGAGACTTTCTCCTTTTTGTCTTCTCCACATAACCCCCCTCATTATATTCTATTCCACCCATAGTGCTATGTCCATGGCTCGCGCTCATATATTGCGTGAAACTTTATAGGTTTGAGATTACTAAAGTATGAAACAATTGCTTGGCTTGTCATCGGGGTTGTGCATGATGAGAGCATTCTTGTGTGACGAAAATGGAGCATGACTAAACTATATGATTTTGTAGGGATGAACTTTCTTTGGCCATGTTATTTTGAGAAGACATAATTGCTTTGTTAGTATGCTTGAAGTATTATTATTTTTATGTCAATATGAACTTTTGTCTTGAATCTTTCGGATCTGAATATTCGTACCACAATTAAGAAGAATTACATTAAAAAATTTCCAAGTAGCACTCCGCATCAAAAATTCTGTTTTTATCATTTACCTACTCGAGGACGAGCAGGAATTAAGCTTGGGGATGCTTGATACGTCTCCAACGTATCTATAATTTTTTATTGCTCCATGCTATATTATCTACTATTTTGGACATTATTGGGCTTTATTATCCACTTTTATATTATTTTTGGGACTAACCTATTAACCGGAGGCCCAGCCCAGAATTCCTGTTTTTGCCTGTTTTAGGGTTTCAAAGAAAAGGAATATCAAACGGAGTCCAAATGGAACGAAACCTTCGGGAACGTGATTTTCTCAACGAACAAGACCCAGGAGACTTGGACCCTACGTCAAGACACAAAAGAGGAGGCCACGAGGTAGGGGGCGCGCCTACCCCCCCCCCCCAGGCGCGCCCTCCACCCTCGTGGGCCCCCTGTTGCTCCACCGACGTACTCCTTCCTCCTATATATACCTATGTACCCCCAAACAATCAGATACGGAGCCAAAACCCTAATTCCAGCACCGCAACTTTCTGTATCCACGAGATCCCATCTTGGGGCCTGTTCCAGAGCTCCGTCGGAGGGGGCATCGATCACGGAGGGCTTCTACATCAACACCATAGCCCCTCCAATGAAATGTGAGTAGTTCACCTCAGACCTATGGGTCCATAGTTAGTAGCTACATGGCTTCTTCTCTCTTTTTGGATCTCTATACAATGTTCTCCCCCTCTCTTATGGAGAACTATTCGATGTAATCTTCTTTTTGCGGTGTGTTTGTTGAGATCGATGAATTGTGGGTTTGTGATCAAGTCTATCTATGAACAATATTTGAATCTTCTCTGAATTCTTTTATGTATGATTGGTTATCTTTGCAAGTCTCTTTGAATTATCAGTTTGGTTTAGCCTACTAGATTGATCTTTCTTGCAATGGGAGAAGTGCTTAGCTTTGGGTTCAATCTTGCGGTGTCCTTTCCTAGTGACAGTAGGGACAGCAAGGCACGTATTGTATTGTTGCCATCGAGGATAATAAGATGGGTTTTTCATCATATTGCATGAGTTTATCCCTCTACATCATGTCATCTTGCTTAAGGCGTTACTCTATTTTTAACTTAATACTCTAGATGCATGCTGGATAGCGGTCGATGAGTGGAGTAATAGCAGTAGATGCAGGCAGGAGTCGGTCTACTTGTCTTGGACGTGACGCCTATATACATGATCATGCCTAGATATTCTCATAACTATGCTCAATTCTGTCAATTGCTCAACAGTAATTTGTTCACCCACCGTAGAATACTTATGCTCTCGAGAGAAGCCACTAGTGAAACCTATGGCCCCCGGGTCTATCTTCATCATATTAATCTCCTACTACTTAGTTATTTCCTTTGCTTTTTACTTTACTTTGCATCTTTATCACAAAAATACCAAAAATATTATCTTAGCATAACTATCAGATCTCACTCTCGTAAGTGGCCGTGTAGGGATTAACAACCCCTTATCGCATTGGTTGCGAGGATTTATTTGTTTTGTGCAGGTGCGAGGGACTGGCGCGTAGCCTCCTACTGGATTGATACCTTGGTTCTCAAAAACTGAGGGAAATACTTACGCTACTTTTCTACATTATGCCTTCCTCTTCGGGGAAAACCAACGCAGTGCTCAAGAGGTAGCAATCGCAGAAAAGGAAAATCAAACGGAGTCCAATTGACCTGAAACTTCATGGAACTTATTTTTGGATCAGAAGAAGCGCAGAAGACTTGGAGTGCATGTCAAGCGATCAACGAGGAAGCCACGAGGCAGGGGGGCGCGCCCACCCCGCTGGGCGCGCCCTCCACCCTCGTGGGCCCCTCGTGGCTCCCCTAACGCACTTCTTCCTCCTATATATCTCCATATACCCTAAAACGATCGAGGAGCACAATAGATCGGGAGTCCCACCGCCAGAAGCCTCCGTAGCCACCGAAAGCCAATCTAGACCCATTCCGGCACCCTGTCGGAGGGGGAATCCCTCTTCGATGGTCATCTTTATCATCCCGGTGCTCTCCATGACGAGGAGGGAGTAGTTCTCCCTCGGGGCTGAGGGTATGTACCAGTAGCTATGTGTTTGATCTCTCTCCCTCTCTCGTGTTCTTGAGGTGATACGATCTTGATGTATCGCGAGCTTTGTTATTATAGTTGGATCTTATGATGTTTTCTTCCCCCTCTACTCTCTTGTAATGGATTGAGTTTCCCCTTTGAAGTTATCTTATCAGATTGAGTCTTTAAAGATTTGAGAACACTTGATGTATGTCTTGTTGTGCGTATCTGTGGTGACAATGGGATATCATGTGACTCACTTGATGTATGTTTTGGTGATCAACTTGCGGGTTCCGCCCATGAACCTATGCATAGGGGTTGGCACATGTTTTCGTCGTGATTCTCCGGTAGGAACTTTGGGGCACTCTTTGAGGTTCTATGTGTTGGTTGAATAGATGAATCTGAGATTGTGTGATGCTTATCGTATAATCATACCCACAGATACTTGAGGTGACATTGGAGTATCTAGGTGACATTAGGGTTTTGGTTGAGTTGTGTCTTAAGGTGTTATTCTAGTATGAACTCTAGGGCTGTTTGTGACACTTATAGGAATAGCCCAACAAATTGATTGGAAAGAATAACTTTGAGGTGGTTTCGTACCCTACCATAATCTCTTCGTTTGTTCTCTGCTATTAGTGACTTTGGAGTGACTCTTTGTTGCATGTTGATGGATAGTTATGTGATCCAATTATGTTATTATTGTTCAAAGTACTTGCACTAGTGAAAGTATGAACCCTAGGCCTTGTTTTCTAGCATTGCAATACCATTTACGCTCACTTTTATCATTATTTACCTTGCTGTTTTTATATTTTCAGATTACAAATACCTTTATCTACCATCCATATTGCACTTGTATCACCATCTCTTCGCCGAACTAGTGCACCTATACAATTTATTATTATATTGGGTGTGTTGGGGACACAAGAGACTCTTGTTATTTGGTTGCAGGGTTGCTTGAGAGAGACCATCTTCATCCTACGCCTCCTACGAATTGATAAACCTTAGGTCATCCACTTGAGGGAAATTTGCTAATGTCCTACAAACCTCTGCACTTGGAGGCCCAACAATGTCTACAAGAAGAAGGTTGTGTAGTAGACATCAATGTGTTGCCATCCTATGATGTCTGAGTAGATTTTGTTGTCCAATCAATAATTGGTGAATTGCTATGATTGATTTAATTTGCTTGTGGTTATGTTCCTGTCCTTTGGTGCCCATCATATGAGCGCGCGCGTGGATCACACCATAGGGTTAGTTGTATGTTGATAGGACTATGTATTGGAGGGCAAGAGTGACAGAAGCTTCAACCTAGCATAGAAATTGATGCATATGGGATTGAAGGGGGACAAATATATCTTAATGCTATGGTTGGGTTTTACCTTAATGAATGTTAGTAGTTGCAGATGCTTGCTAATAGTTCCAATCATTAGTGCATAGAATTCCAAGTCAGGGATGACATGCTAGTAGTGGCCTCTCCCACATAAAACTTGCTATCGGTCTAGTAACGTAGTCAATTGCTTAGGGACAATTTCACAACTCCTACCACCACTTTTCCACACTCGCTATACTAACGTTATTGCTTCTTTACCTAAAACAGCCCCTAGTTTTTATTTATGCGCTCTTTATTATCGTGCAAACCTATCGAAAAACACCTATAAAGTACTTCTAGTTTCATACTTGTTCTGGGTAAAGCGAACGTTAAGCGTGCTTAGAGCTGTATCGGTGGTCAATAGAACTTGAGGAAATATGTGTTCTACCTTTAGCTCCTCGTTGGGTTCGACACTCTTACTTATTGAAAGAGGCTATAATTGATCACCTATACTTGTGGGTTATCAGGGGGCTTCAATTGGTCCATAAAAAGTCATCAAAAATTGGCACGTCAATTGGACTCCGTTTGGTATTCCTTTTCTGTAGAACTCAAAAACAAGGAAAAATAGAAAGTGGCACTGAGCTCTAGGTTAATAGGTTAGTCCCAAAAATCATATAAAATTGCATATAAATGCATATAAAACATTCAAGATGGATAATATAATAGCATGGAACAATCAAAAATTATAGATACGTTAGAGACGTATCAGCTCTTATGTTGACTCTTTATGATGTTATGATAAATTGCAATTGCCTCAATGACTAAGACCATAGTTTGTTAGTTTTCAATGAAGTTTATGATTCATACTTTACCTTGTGAATGAATTGTTAATTTAGCATAAGAAATTATATGACAACATATGTTGTTGTTCTAAAGATGATCATGATGCCCTCATGTCCATATTTTATTTTATCGACACCTCTATCTCTAAACATGTGGACATATTTTTCGATTTCGGCTTTCGCTTGAGGACAAGCGACGTCTAAGCTTGGGGGAGTTCATACGTCCATTTTGCATCATGCTTTTATATTGATATTTACTGCATTATGGGCAATTATTACACATTATAGCACAATACTTATGCCTTTTCTCTCTTATTTTGTAAGGTTTACATGAAGAGGGAGAATGTCGGCAGCTAGAATTCTGGACTGGAAAAGGAGCAAATATTAAAGACCTCTTCTGCACAACTCCAGCAGTCTTGAAACTTCACGGAGAATATTTTTGGAATATATAAAAAATATTGGAAGAAGAGAGCACCAGAGGGGGGCCACCTGCCATCCACAAAGGTGGAGGGCGCACCCTACCCCACTGGGCGCGCCCTTCGGTCTTGTGGGCCACCGCATGCCCTTGATGCCCATCTTCTGCTATATGGTGTGTTTTGACCTGGAAAAAACCAGAAGGAATCTTTCGGTACGAAGCGCCGCCGTCTCGAGGCGGAACTTGGGCAGAACCAATCTAGGGCTCCGGCGGAACTGTTCTGCCAGGGAAACTTCCCTCTGGGAGGGGGAAATCGAAGCCATAATCATCACCAATGATCCTCTCATCGAGAGGGGGTCAATCTCCATCAACATCTTCACCAGCACCATCTCCTCTCAAACCCTAGTTCATCTCTTGTATCCGATCTTTGTCTCATAACCTCAGATTGGTACCTGTGGGTTGCTAGTAGTGTGATTACTCCTTGTAGTTGATGCTAGTTGGTTTATTTGGTGGAAGATCATATGTTCAGATCCTTAATGATAATTAATACTCCTCTAATTAGGAACATGAATATGCTTTGTGAGTAGTTACATTTGTTCCCTAGGACATGGGAGAAGACTTGTTATAAGTAATCATGTGAATTTGGTATTCGTTCGATATTTTGATGAGATGTATGTTGTCTTTCCTCTAGTGGTGTTATGTGAACATCAACTACATGACACTTCAACATGATTTGGGCCTAGGGGAAGGCATTGGAAAGTAATAAGTAGATGATGGGTAATTCCTGCTCGTCCTCGAGTAAGTAAATGATAAAAAAGATAATTTTTGATGTGGAATGCTACCTAGCATAATCTTGATCATGTAATCTAATCATGGCATGAATATTAAGACACGAGTGATTCAAAGCAATAGTCTATCATTTGACATTAAGACAATAATACTTCAAGCATACTAATAAAGCAATCATGTCTTTTCAAAATAACATGGCCAAAGAAAGTTATCCCTACAAAATCATGTGGTCTCACTATGCTCCATCTTCACCACACAAAATATTCAAATAATGCCCAACCCCTATGACAACCAAGCAATTGTTTCATACTTTTGACATTCTCAAACCTTTTCAACTTTCACGCAATACATGAGCATGAGCCATGGACATAGCACTATGGGTGGAATAGAATATGATGGTGGTGGTTGTGTGGAGAAGACAAAAAGGAGAAAGTCTCACATCGACGCGGCTAATCAACGGGCTATGGAGATGCCCATCAATTGATGTCAATGTGAGGAGTAGGGATTGCCATGCAACGGATGCACGAAGAGCTATAAGTGTATGAAAGCTCAAACTGGAAACTAAGTGGGTGTGCATCCAACTTGCTTTCTCATGAAGACCTCGAGCATTTGAGGAAGCCCATCATCGGAATATACAAGCCAAGTTCTATAATGACAATTCCCACTAGTATATGAAAGTGATAACTCAAGAGACTCTCTATATGAAGAACATGGTGCTACTCTGAAGCACAAGTGTGGTAAAAGGGTAGTAACATTGCCCCTTCTCTCTTTTTCTCTCATTTTTTTGTATTTTTGTATTTTTTTGTGGGCTTCTTTGGCCTCTTTTATTTTGATAACCTCACATGGGACAATGTTCTAATAATGATGATCATCACACTTTTGTTTACTTACAACTCAATATTACAACTCGATACTAGAACAAAGATATGACTTTGTATGAATGCCTCCGGCGAAGTACCGGGATGTGCAATGATCTAGCGTAGCAATGACATCAAAAAACAGATAAGCCATGAAAACATCATGCTAGCTATCTTACGATAATGCAAAGCAATATGACAATAAATGCTCAAGTCATGTATATGATGATGGTGGAAGTTGCATGGCAATATATCTCGGAATGGCTATGGAAATGCCATAATAGGTATATATGGTGGCTGTTTTGAGGAAGATATAAGGAGGCCTATGTGTGATAGAGTGTATCGTATCACGGGGTTTGGATGCACCGGCGAAGTTTGCACCAACTCTCGAGGTGAGAAAGGGTAATGCATGGTACAAAAGAGGCTAGCAATGATGGAAGGGTGAGAGTGTGTATAATCCATGGACTCAACATTAGTCATAAAGAACTCACATACTCATTGCAAAAATCTATTAGTCATCGAAACAAAGTACTACGCGCATGCTCCTAGGGGGGATATATTGGTAGGAAAAGACCATCGCTCGTCCCCAACCGCCACTCATAAGGAATATAATCAATAAATACCTCATGCTCCAACTTCATCACATAACGGTTCACCATACGTGCATGCTACGGGAATCACAAACTTCAACACAAGTATTTCTATAATCCACAACTACCCACTAGCATGACTCTAATATCACCATCTTCATATCGCAAAACTATTGCAAGGAATCAAACATATCATATCCAGTGATCTACAAGTTTTATGTAGGATTTTATGAATAACCATGTGAATGACCAGTTCCTGTCATCTCTCTAAATAGATATAAGTAAAGCAAGAGAGTTTAATCCTTTCTACAAAAGATATGCCCACGCTCTAACAAATATAAGTGAACCAAAAGAGCATTCTACAAATGGCGGTTTTCTATGTGAAGAGAAACAGGCAATCCAAACTTCAAAAGATATAAGTGAAGCACATGAAGCATTCTATAAAGCCATACTCAAAAGATATAAGTGAAGTGCAATGAGCATTCTATAAATCAACCAAGGACAATCTCATACCAGCATGGTGCATCAAAGAAAAGTGAAAACTAAATGCAAAATACGCTCCAAGATTTACGCATATCATGTGACGAATAAAAATATAGCTCCAAGTAAAATTACCGATGATCGTTAGAAGAAAGAGGGGATGCCTTCCGGGGCATCACCAAGCTTGGTTGCTTGGGAGTCCAAGAATATTACCTTGGGGTGCCTCGGGCATCCCCAAGCTTAGGCTCTTTCCATTCCTTATTCCTTCATCCATCGTGATCTCTCCCAAAACTTGAAAACTTCAATAACACAAAACTTAACAGAAAGTTTGGTAAGATCCATTAGTATAATAAAGCAAATCACTAATCTAAGTACTATTGCAAACCAATTAATATTTTTTTTCATTGTAGCTACAGTAATATATCTTTTCCATGGCTTAATCCACTGATAGAAATTGATAGTTTCATCAAAACAAGCAAACTATGCAATAAAAACAGAATCTGTCTTAAACAGGACAGTCTATAGTAATCTGAACATTCACCATACTTATGGTACTCCAAAAATTCTGAAACAATTAGGAAAAATAAAAAAAATTATATAAAGACAGTGCAAAAAATTTCAGAACCATTTGATGTTCCAGTAAAAAATGTAAAATCGCGCACTACAGCCAAAGTTTATGTTCTGCTTTGCACAAACCAACAAGCAATGTAAACATCCTAAAGGCAAATCTTGGCACATTATTTTTATAATACAATGGAATTATACAAGGGTATAATTATTTTGTTGAAAAGTTTCTGTAATCAAGATTCACAAAGTTTCCGTGAGCATGAACAAAGTTCAAGGAGCTCCCCCACTTCAACAATGCTTGTCTCTCTCACTTTCACTTTCCTTTTTGAAAAGTTTTGGGTTCCCCTCTTTATTTTATTTTTGTTTTTAAACAATATAAAAGCACTCAACATAAATAAATGATCCTATAAAACTTCGAGTTGTCTCCCTGGCAGCGCTTTCTTTAAAGTCATTAAGCTAGGCATATAGTGCCCAAGTAATGAATCCACCCGGATCCCAAGGTATATCAAAGCCAATTTTAATTAACAATGATTTGTGATTTAGTAGTGAGCACAAAGTAACATATATCATGCAAAAACAAAGTCTAACTCTCTTCCTATGCATCGGCATGTCATAAAAGAACATTTCATGCACACATAGTAAAGGCCAATGCATAGTATAAGAAGTTTCTTGCAATTTTATCATATTGGAAACATAGAGAGGCAGAGATGTAGTTCCTCTCTCATAATAATTGAAAGTAGGAGCAGCAAGCACATGCATATTATATCTATCAAAATCATCATGTGTAGTAGTGAAACGCAACCCATCAATATAATCCTTAATAAGGGCAAACTTCTCCGATATAGTGTAGTCGGGAGAATTCAAAAAGATAATATGACTATCATGCGTGGGTGCAATAGCAACAATTTCATGTTTAATATAAGGAACTATAGCAAGTTCATCTCCATAAGAATAATTCATATTGGCATCTTGGCCACAAGCATAGCAAGCATCATCAAAAGGGATATTTCAAAAGAATCTACGAGATCATAACAATCATCATATCAATCATCCTTCGGTAAGCACGAAGGGAAATTAAACAATGTATGAGTTGAAGAGTTACTCTCATTAGAAGGTGGGCACGGGTAGCTAATACGCTCTTCCTCCTTTTGTTCTTCGCTCTCCTCATCATCTTTTTCCTCCAATGAGCTCACAGTTTCATCAATTTCTTCTTTCATAGACTCCTGCAAAATATTAGTCTCTTCTCGGACAGCGGAGACTTTCTCAATAAATTCATCAATATCATAATTGTATTTATAATTCTCATAGCAATATTTAAGGAAAGCTAAATTTTCAGGTCTATAAACTGAATCATCAAAATCTTCAAACTCTTTAAACAAAGATTCAATTTCATAAGCACCCATAAAAGCAACGAATTCTTCTATTTGTTCCACATCAAAATAATCATATATACCATTAATTAGCATAAGAAGCCAAGGTTTCATCATCATTAAATTCACATGAAAAGGGAAGGTGTGGAGCTTTCATCCTAGAGCAACAAGTATAATCATATCTCAAGCATAGTTGTCGAGCATACCAATGCAACATATAAATTTGATCCCATAATAGTTTCCCTTTTTGAGTCAAGCGATAATCCCTAAAGTATTCACGTTGGTCCAACGTTACTCCCATTATAAAGTTGAATGGGGTTTTCTCAGGATTATGAAAGTAGTACATAATATCTTTCACATAATGAGCATCGAGGGTTTTAGGAGGTTCCCCATCTCCATGAGTAGCAAGTAAACCTATTTTTTTGGTATTTCGTGTTCCATATCCATAACTAAAGATAGAGAACAACTTAGAATAGCAAATAAAAATTACTCAGTGATAAAGCAAACAAGCACACATGAGAATATTCACCCCACGCTATAACTCCCCGACAACAGCGCCAGAAAAAGGTCTTGATAACCCACAAGTATAGGGGATCAATTGTAGCCTCTTTCGATAAGTAAGAGTGTCGAACCCAACGAGGATCTAAAGGTAGAACAAATATTCCCTGAAGTTCTATCGACCACCGATACAACTCTACGCACGCTTAACGTTCGCTTTACCTAGAACAAGTATGAAACTAGAAATACTTTGTAGGTGTTGTTGGATAAATTTGCAAGATAATAAAGAGCGCGTAAATAAAAAGTAGGGGCTGTTTAGATGAAGACACAACAAAGTTAGTTTTAGTAGAGAGCTTGTTGTCACACAAGAAAGTTATTTGTCCCTAGGCAATCGATAACTAGACCGGTAATCATTATTGTAATTTTATTTGAGGTAGAGGCATTAGCTAACATACTTTCTCTTCTTGGATCATACGCACTTATGATTGGAACTCTAGCAAGCATCCGCAACTACTAAAGATCATTAAGGTAAAACCCAACCATAGCATTAAAGTATCAAGTCCTCTTTATTCCCATATGCAAACAACATACTTACTCGGGTCTGTGTTTCTATCACTCACGCCAACCACCATAAGCAAATCATGAACATATTGTAAACCCTACATAGGGGATCCCTCACGCTTGCGCGACACAGAGAGCACCATAGGACAGCACCAATAACAAAACATGCAACTCAAACCAATCACTATCATCAATTAACCCATAGGACAAAACAGATCTACTGAAACATCATAGGATAGCCATACATCATTGGGAAATGATATATAGCATTGAGCACCATGTTTAAGTAGATATTACAATGGGTAAAAGAGGGGTTACACCGCTGCATAGAGGGGGGAAGAGTTTGTGACGGGAGTGGTGAAGTTGTTGGTGTAGATTGCGGTGATGATGATGACCCCGGCGGCGTTCCGGCGCCACCGGGAAAGAGCGCCCCTTATTCTTCTTCTTCTTCTTCTTCCTTGACCTTCCCCCTAGATGGGAGAAGGGTTTATCCTCTGGTCCTTGTTCTCCATGGCATGGGAGGGGCGAGAGCCCCTCTGAGATTGGATATGTCTCTCTGTCTCTCTATGTTTCTTTCTGTTTCCGCGCTCCCAGATCTGGCCTTTCACCGTTTCTTATATTCCCGGATATCCTTAACTCCGGTTGGGTTGAAATTTGAACACGATTTTTATCTGGATATTAGCTCTCTTGCGGCGAAAGAAGGGAAACAACCGCCTTACGGGGTGTCCACAAGGGTCAGGGGCACGCCCCCTGCCTCGTGGGCCCCTCGAGCATCGAATCGCGTTGATTCCACTTCCCAAAATTCACATATATTCCAAAAAAATCTCCGTCAGTTTTTATCCCGTTTGGACTCCGTTTGGTATGGATTTTCTGCGAAACAAAAAACATGCAACAAACAGGAACTGACACTGGGCACTGGATCAATATGTTAGTCCCAAAAATAGTATAAAAAGTTGCCAAAAGTATATGAAACTTGTATAATATTGGCATGGAACAATCAAAAATTATAGATACGACGAAGACGTACCAATGGGTTGCTAGAGTGACAGAAGCTTAAACCCTAGTTTGTGTGTTGCTTTGTAAGGGGCTGATTTGGATCCATATGTTTCATGCTATGGTTAGGTTTACCTTAATTCTTCTTTCATAGTTGCAGATTCTTGCAAGAGGGGTTAATCATAAGTGGGAGGCTTGTCCAAGGAAGTGCAGCACCCAAGCACCGGTCCGCCCACATATTAAATTATCAAAGTAACGAACGTGAATCATATGAGCATGATGAAAACTAGCTTGACAGTAATTCCCATGTGTCCTAGGGAGCGCTTTGCTTTATATAAGAGTTCGTCCAGGCTTTTTCTTTGCTACAAAAAGGATTGGGCCACCTTGCTGCACCTTGTTTACTTTTGTTACTTGTTACCCGTTAAGAATTATCTTATCACACAACTATCTGTTACCGATAATTTCAGTGCTTGCAGAGAATACCTTGCTGAAAACCGCTTGTCATTTCCTTCTGCTCCTAGTTGGGTTCGACACTCTTACTTATCGAAAGGACTAGGATAGATCCCCTATACGTATGGGTCATCACAATAGAAGCAAGACCAATTATTTCATCCTTACTAGGTAATTCTTTCTTATGAGGTTGCCTATTAAACTTGGAGAAATTAAATTCACGAGACTCATCACCAAAGCTAACACTGACTATTTGTTTATGACAATCTATAGTAGCATTAATAGTCTTCAAGAAAGGTCTACCAAAGATAATGGGACAGAAGTCATCTTGTGGGGAACCAAGAACAAGAAAATTAGTAGTATATTTTATCTTCCCACATAAGACTTCAACATCTCTAACAATCCCAAGTGGTGTGATAGTGTCTCTATTAGCAAGTTTAATAGTAACATCTATGTCTTATATTTCAGCGTGTGATATTTGCTACATCTTGAGCTTGCGTTGGTTTTCCCTTGAAGAGGAAACGGTGATGCAACAAAGTAGAGTAAGTATTTCCCTCATCTTTTGAGAACCAAGGTATCAATCCAGTAGGAAACAACGCACAATCCACCGAATACCTGCACTAACAAACACCAACTTGCACCCAACGCAACAAAGGGGTTGTCAATCCCTTCACGGTTATTTGTAAAGTGAGATCCGATATAGATGGATAAAGGTAAATAATATTTTTGGTTTATAGATCAGAAAATAAAGATTGCAAAGAAAGTAAATCAGAAACTAAAATTATAGATCGGAAACTTATATGATGAAAATAGACTCGGGGCCATAGGTTTCACTAGAGGCTTCTCTCAACATAGAAAATATTATGGTGGCTGAACAAATTACTGCCGATCAATTGATAGAAAATTGCAAAGTTATGACGGTATCTAAGGCAATGATCATGAATATAGGCATCATGTCCATGTCAAGTAGACCTAAACGATTCTGCACCTACTACTATTACTCCACATATCGACTGACTCATGCCTGCATCTAAAGTATTTAGTTCATAAGAACAGAGTAACGCATTAAGTAAGATGGCATGATGTAGCGGGATAAACTCAAGCAATATGATGAAAACCCCATCTTGTTATCCTCGATGGCAAAAATACAATACGTGTCGGTTCCACTTCTGTCACTAGGATCGAGCACCGCAAGATTGAACCCAAAGCTAAGCACTTCTCCCATTGCAAGAAAAACCAATCTAGTTGGCCAAACCAAATCGATAGTTCGAAGAGAATTGCAAAGATATCAAATCATGCATAAAAGAATTCAGAGGAGATTAAAATAATATTCATAGATAAGTTGATCATAAATCCACAATTCATCGGATCTCGGCAAACACACCGCAAAAAGTATTACATCGAATAGATCTCCAAGAACATCGAGGAGAACATGGTATTGAGAATCAAAGAGAGAGAAGAAGCCATCTAGCTACTAGCTATGGACCCGTAGGTCTGTGGTAAACTACTCACGCTTCATCGGAGAGGCAATGGTGTTGATGTAGAGGCCCTCCGTGATCAAATCCCCTTCCGGCAGGACGCCGAAAAAGGCCCCTAGATGGGATCTCATGGGTACAGAAGGTTGTGGCGGTGGGAAAGTGGTTTCGTGGCTCCCCTGGAAGGTTTTGGGGTATTTGAGAATATATAGGCGGAAGAAATAGGTCGGTGGAGTCACAAGGGGCCCACAAGGGTGGGGGCCGCGCCCTCCGTCCTTGTGGGTGCCTCGTGGCTTCCTCGACGTGTACTCCAAGACCTCTGAATGTCTTCTGGTCCAAGAAAAATCATCGCGAAAGTTTCATTCCATTTGGATTCTGTTTGGTATTCCTTTTCTGTGAAACTCTAAAACAAGGAAAAACAACAGGAACTGGCACCGGGCTGTCGGTTAATAGGTTAGTCCCAAAAATCATATAAAACATCATATTAATGCATATAAAACATCCAAAACAGATAACATAATAGCATGGAACAATCAAAAATTATAGATACGTTGGAGAAGTATCAAGCATGCCCAAGCTTAATTCCTGCTCGTCCTTGAGTAGGTAAATGATAAAAACAGAATTTTTGATGTGGAATTCTATCTAACATATTTATCAATGTAAATCCCTTTATTGTGGCATGAATGTTCAGATCCGTATGATTCAAAACAAAAGTTTAATATTGACATAAAGACAATAATACTTCAAGCATACTAACAAAATAATTATGTCTTCTCAAAATAACATGGCCAAAGAAAGCTTATCCCTACAAAATCATATAGTCTGGCTATGCTCCATCTTCATCACAGAAAATATTTAAATTATGCACAACCCCAATGACAAGCCAAGCAATTGTTTCATACTTTTGATATTCTCAAACTTTTTCAACTTTCACGCAATACATGAGCGTGAGCCGTTGACATAACACTATGGGTGGTATAGAGGGTGGTTGTGGAGAAGACAAAAAGAAGGAGATAGTCTCACATCAACTAGGCATATCAACGGGCTATGGAGATGCCCATCAATAGATATCAATGTAAGTGAGTAGGGATTGTCATGCAATAGATGCACTGGAGCTATAAGTTTATGAAAGCTCAAAAATAAAACTAAGTGGGTGTGCATCCAACTCGCTTGCTCACGAAGACCTAGGGCAATTTGAGGAAGCCCATCATTGGAATATACAAGCCAAGTTCTATAATGAAAATTCCCGCTAGTATATGAAAGTGACAACATAGGAGACTCTCTATCATGAAGATCATGGGGCTAATTTGAAGCACAAGTGTGGTAAAAGGATAGTAGCATTGCCCCTTGTCTCTTTTCTCTCATTTTTTGGGCCTTCTCTCATTTTTTTGGCCTCTTTTTTTCGTCTGGAGTCTCATCCCGACTTGTGGGGAAATCATAGTCTCCATAATCCTTTCCTCACATGGGATAATGCTCTAATAATAAAGATTATCACACTTTTATTTAATTAATTACAACTCAAGAATTACAACTCGATACTTAGAACAAAATATGACTCTATATGAATGTGTCTGCCGGTGTACCGGGATGTGCAATGAATCAAGAGTGACATGTATGAAAGAATTATGAACGATGGCTTTGCCACAAATACGATGTCAACTACATGATCATGCAAAGCAATATGACAATGATGGAGTGTGTCATATAAACGGAACCATCGCAATATATCTCAGAATGGCTATGGAAATGCCATAATAGGTAGGTATGGTGGCTGTTTTGAGGAAGGTATATGGTGGTTTTATGGTACCGGCGAAAGTTGCGCGGTACAAGAGAGGCTAGCAACGGCGGAAAGATGACAGTGTGTATATTCCATGGACTCAACATTAGTCATAAAGAACTAACATACTTATTGCAAAAATCTATTAGTCATCGAAACATAGTACTACACGCATGCTCCTAGGGGGTCAGATTGGTAGGGAAATACCATCGCTCGTCCCCGACCGCCACTCATAAGGAAGACAATCAATATATAAATAATGCTCCGACTTCATCACATAATGGTTCACCATACGTGCATGCTATGGGATCACAAACTTTAACACAAGTATTTCTCAAATTCACAACTACTCACTAGCATGACTCTAGTATCACCATCTTTATATCTCAAAACAATCATAAGGAATCAAACTTCTCATAGTATTCAATGCACTTTATATGAAAGTTTTTATTATATCCCTCTTGGATGCCTATCATCTTAGGACTAATTTTATAACCAAAGAAAATTACCATGCTGTTTTTAAAGACTCTCAAAATAATGTAAGTGAAGTGCGAGAGTTCATCAATTTCTATAAAATAAAACCACCGCCTTGCTCTAAAAAGATATAAGTGAAGCACTAGAGCAAATTTTCCTAGCTCAAAATATATAAGTGAAGCACATAGAGTATTCTAATAAATCACGATTCATGCGCGTCTCTCTCAAATGGTGTGTGAAGAAAGGATGATTGTGGCAAACTAAAAAGCAAAGACTCAAATCATACAAGATGCTCCAAGCAAAACACATATCATGTGGTGAATAAAAATATAGCCTCAAGTAAAGTTACCGATAGACGAAGACGAAAGAGGGGATGCCTTCCGGGGCATCCCCAATCTTAGGCTCTTGGTTGTCCTTGAATATTACCTTGAGGTGCCTTGGGAATCCCCAAGCTTAGGCTCCTTCCACTCCTTATTCCATAGTCCCTCAAATCCTTACCCAAAACTTGAAAACTTCACAACAAAAACTCAACAGAAAATCTCATAAGCTCCATTAGTATAAGAAATAAATCACCACTTTTGGTACTGTTGTGAACTCATTCTTTATTTATATAGGTATAATATCTACTGTATTCCAACTTTTCCATGTTTCATACCCCCCGATACTAGCCATAGATGCATCAAAATAAGCAAACAACACGTGAAAAACAGAATCGATCAAAAAGAGAATAGTTTGTAGAAATCTGGAGATTTCGAATATTTCTCTAACTCCACAAATCCTGAATAATTAGGACGACCTAAGCAATTTGTTTATTAATCTTTTGCAAAAAGAATCGGTATTTTATCGCGCTTCTACTAAAAATGAAAACTAATCTCCTGAGCGCAAAAGTTTCTATTTTTTAGCAAGATCAAATCAACTATCACCGTAAGCTATCCCAAAGGCCTTACTTGAAACAAACGCTAATTAAAACATAAAAACTACCTCTAACCAGAGGCTAGATAAATTATTTAATGCAAAACAGGACCTAAAAAGCAAGGACAAAAAATAAAATTGGGTTGCCTCCCAACAAGCGCTATTGTTTAACGCCCCTAGCTAGGCATAAAAACACGAATAGATCTAAGTATTATCATCTTTGGCATGCAATTCTTCAATCTCACACCTATAACCCTTAGGAGGTTCTTTACTTTTGTTAATGATCAAACTCATAGGCAATAAATCAAGAAATTCACTTGTAGCAATTGGTTCCTTAATAATATCGAAAAATTTGGGATGAACACTTATTGTTTTGAGATCTTCATTTTCCTTACTAGAAGATTCACCCTTATTCTTAGGAACACAAGTAAACTTGGAAATTTTAGTAGGAGGAAGATTTGGAGTAGTTTTAATGGAGGAAAAAGCGGAACCCAGGTTGGTAATAATATCTTCTAGTTTGCCAATTCTAGTAGAATCTTGATCTATCTTTTCATTAACTATGGGTTCCTTTTCCCTAAGATTCTTTAAAGTAACTCCTACTTTAGATCCATATTGAGTAATATGATTATGAATCTTTTTATCCAAATTTTCAATCAACTCTACAGTAGCAATTTTATTCTCAATAATATCAAGTCTTTGCATCACATGCTCCAAGGTTAAAACAGTTCCATTAATCAAAAGAGGTGGGGGCCTAGCAAATCTATCATGGCATTATAAGAATCAGAAGTATGGCTCCCCAAGAAATTTCCTCCGGTAATGGTATCTAGAACATATCTATTCCAAGGAGTAATGCCCACATAAAAATTACGAAGAAGAACGACAGTAGATTGCTTTTGAGTAGATCTATTTTGAGCATTGCAAATTCTATACCAAGCATCTTTTAAATTTTCTCCTTCCCTTTGTTTGAAGTTGAGGACCTCATTATCGGGAGTGCTAACAAGGATGGGAGGACTAGCCATGATGGCAGGATAAAAGATCTAACGCACAAGCGAACAAAGAGTAAATGAAGAAGACGAACAGAAGAGGGGCTAAGAAAAGGCAAATTTTTTCGAAAATCATTTTAGAAGTGGGGGAGAGGAAAATGAGAGGCGGATGGAAAATAATGTAATGCGAGGGATGAGAGTTTGTGACGGGTACTTGGTATGTCTTGGCATGGCATAGATCTCCCCGGCAACAGCGCCAGAAATTCTTCCTGCTACCTCTTGAGCTTGAGTTGGTTTTTTCCTTGAAGAGAAAAGGTGGTGCAGCAAAGTAGAGTAAGTATTTCCTTCAGCTTTTGAGAACCAAGTTATCAATCCAGTAGGAGACAACGCACAAGCCATCGAATACCTGCACAAACAAACACCAACTTGCACCCAACGCGACAAAGGGGTTGTCAATCCCTTCACGGTTATTTGCAAAGTGAGATCTGATATAGATGGATGAATGGTAAAGTAACATTTTTGGTATTTTTTGTTTATAGATCAGAAAGTAAAATATTGCAAAGAAAGTAAATCGGAAACTAAAATTATGGATCGGAAACTTATATGATGGAAAATAGACCCGGGGGCCATAGTGATGCGGAGCATCCCAAGGTCATCCCCATGGACCTACCTACATCTCCCACGACACCACTGGGACCAATGACAAGAGCTCGTTCAAGAGCTATCAGGAATGAGGTACCAAAGAAGCAACCAAGGATAAGTTACGGTGCAAGATGGACATCAAGAGCATGAAGAGAATCTGCCCAGCCCAGAAGTACCGGTACAACCGCTCAACTACCGGCCAAGCTTCTATGATCGAGCGGTGCAAGGCTGGTACAACACCAGTTTATCCCCGTAACAGCCTCCAGACTGGTACAACCGCCCCAAGCACCGGTACAACCGCTGAGCACATCCGGAAACACCTCCAGGAACCAGTACATGAGTGCCCAACGGTACAACCGCCCCCATGACCGGTACTACCGCCCTGCTTGTGCGCAGTGAGAGGGGTTTCACCCCATGTATCCCCAACTTACCCCTTGGACTATATATACTTGTCCCTTAGCTCCGTACTAGGGTTAGCGTTGTGTTAGCTAATATGTGAGATAGAGCTTCGCTCATCCATCCGGATCTACTCCGTCGCGAGGGATCCACACCTCTTCGGAGAAGATCCACTTGGATTCAAGACCCCTAACGGGAATACATCAAGGCCTCCTCACGAAGAAGAACCGGTTATCCTATGTATCATCCTTTGTTGGATTCGGATCTTGTATCTCTTTGTGTTTTGAGGATCTAGCATATGTGTGATCGTTCTTGTTGGTTTGAGTGATTCTCTCGTGTTTCCCCTCGTGTTTCCCCGCGTGTTCTTCGTGGGATCCGCTCCTTTCATGAAAGATCGGCCGTATAGGGTTCCACCCTACATCATCTTGGTACCATGAGCCACGTTGATCACGAATTTGGAGTCTCCCCCACCATTTTCTAGCCTTCTTTTGTTGTTTTCATCCTAAATTCGAAAATCTCCACCAAAAAATAGCCCCAAATTTTTTTGTGATGAAGTTTTGTTGGATTTGATCCATAGATTTCGTGTGTAGCAGGTAGATCTAGCTTCCCCACAAATTTCCCCACCTTCCATCCACGAAATCTCCGCAACTTGGCCCCTGAAATCATCCATTTCCGCCCCACGTTCATCCCCGATCCAGATCTGAGAAAATATTCCCGACAACAGCAGTACAACCGGCCCCCAAGGCGGTACAACCGCTGCCCCATAACCTGATACTTTTGCCAGCCAATTCTGGAACTCCAGGACGCTCCAGGAGCGGTACAACCACCCTAGCAAGCGGTACAACCGCCCCTCCCAGTTTCAGCCCCGGCTAATTGACAGTTTTGACCATAACTTTCACATCCGGACTCGGATTTCCGCGTTCTTTAGCTCGTTGGATAGCTATTGACACCCCCCATCCACATAGATACGTTACAACACAATTTCACACCATCAAAATTTTGTCATTTTGACATCTTTGCTTAGGTCCTCCACCATATCATCCACATTCGGCATACGCACTTGCAAACCACCATCGCTTTTTGCATTCACCATCGCTTACCCGCTCCGCACTTCGGCAAATTTTGACACATTTGGTTTTGTGAATTTGAGTTGTGGTTCATCGTTTCCTAGGATGTTTCGGTTAACTAGGAACAGTTCGACATCGACATCACCGCCACTCATCTTCGCCACGGACTCGTCATCAACGATGACCATTTTGAGTATCATCTTGGTATCATGATATATCATCATTGTACATTTTTTCCATTGCATTGATAAACCCATAGACCATTTTGCGTACCTTTCCTATCGAGACTAGCCTTTGAGTATTGCCGACAACGTTACTTGTGCACATTAGTGATCATAGCTCCCATTGCATACACACCGTACCATCATGGTGCATATCTTGGTATCATATCTTGTGTCACAAGGTTGTCATAAGCATACACAATTGCTATCTTGGTTCTTGAAGTTTTGCATGAGAAAAGAGCTCAAAAGAGAAAGAGCCAAACAAACTTTTAAGCAAAAGGAAATATAACAAAAGAGCTTATAAGCAAGAACCATAGCATCATACTACATTAAGATTGTCATACTAGATCATCTTGGATCATATCATCGGAATACCATACATAGAGCATACTTGGGATAGAAGTTGTTGCATTTTTTCTTAGTAGGTTGTGCACAAGTCTCGTATCCGCCTATTGTGCAATCGCGCTAGCGTCTCTCTAGTGTTGTGCAACAAGAGCATTTTCGTGGATCCTTGGATCATTCCTTGGTTGCACGACCCCATTTATCTATCCGTGTGTGAGTTCCCGTGTACCATATCTTGCTATTGGTCTACTTATTGCATTTGCAAATTTGTGAATCTTTTCCAACATTTTTGAGGCTCGCTAACAATTGCATCAAATTTTGTGCCACCATCCTAACCGAGCTCCACCATAAGATTTTACTTGTGTAGGTATGAGAAACCGACAAGAATTGGTACCAATTGTGCTATTTCCTTGTTCCACATTTGAGTGATCATTGATCCATCTTCAACATCGGTCAAGGAACATTTGGTATAAGTTCTTCTCTTCTCCCACTCACATATTTGTTTGCAATGATGGATAGGCCAAGTACTTCTACCAACCCACTCTTCATCGAGCAAGACGACGACATGTGTTCCTATGTCACAAAGAGCCACTTCTTTGGTGCACAACGTGCTTTGCATCAAGAGCAACAAGCAACGAGTGAATGCATCGACAACCTCGCCACTGACTTGCGACTCTCCGAGCAACATACAAGAAACTATTTCGACAACAAGCTTGACGACCACAAGCAAGAGAATGACGCAAGAATGGACGAGATCCATGCTTTGTTGCTCAACCGCTCTTATTCCACTCCATCCTCCTCAAGACGGAGCCGCTCAAGTCGACACTCCGACTACACCATCTCCGACTCAAGTACACCGACATCGAATACTCTTAGACATGACGCGCACCAAGATCGTCAAGCAAATTGCAGCCCTCTACATGACAAAGACTCTCAAGAACAACAACATCGTCAAAACCAAGCTACTTTTGCGCAAGCACGAGAACGGCAATGCCAACGCCATCAAGAAGAGGAAGAGCGAGCGCGTATACACCAAGATGCACAAGATGCCGAGGCACAACGTCAAGAACAACAATTGTGAGAAGCTCAAGAACTTGAGGTGCAATGTGCCCTTCGAGATTCAAGTCGAGCCATAGCCACGTGCAACCGGCAAAATCATGAGCACTGAGAAGCGCTATGCGAAGAAATTTAAGAGAGGAACTATCAAGCTCGAGTGCATTGTCAAGTTCCACGACCTCCTCGCCAAGAACCCCAAGTTCACCAAGAGCAAGAAGACAATGGAAATCCTCGAAGATAAGAGCAATTTGAGGAAGACAATCCTATTTGTCAAGGACGTCATCACCCTCGACCCCAACACAATGAAGAGCAACGATACGACAAGCTAAAGTTCACCATGCCCAAGTTTAATGGAAGCAATGATCCCGAAGAGTACCTTTCATGGGCATTGAAGGTCAAGACGATCTTTCATTTGCACAACTATGAGGAAGAGAAGAAGATCGCGATGGCATCCCTTGAGTTCCAAGACCATGTCCTCATTTGGTGGGAACAAGTCATTGAGCGTCGTGAGGCAAGAGGTGAACCACCCTGCTACCTCTTGAGCATTGCGTTGGTTTTCCCTTGAAGAGGAAAGGGTGATGCAGCAAAGTAGCATAAGTATTTCCCTCAGTTTTTGAGAACCAAGGTATCAATCCAGTAGGAGATCACGCTCAAGTCCCACTCACCTACACAAACAAATAAGAACCTCGCAACCAACGTGATAAAGGGGTTCTCAATCCCTTCACGGTCACTTACAAGAGTGAGATCTGATAGATATGATAAGATAATATTTTTGGTATTTTTATGATAAATATGCAAAGTAAAATAAAAGGCAAAAGAAATAACTAAGTATTGGAAGATTGATATGATGGAAGATAGACCTGGGGGCCATAGGTTTCACTAGTGGTTTCTCTCAAGAGCATAAGTATTACAGTGGGTAAACGAATTACTGTCGAGCAATTGATAGAATTGAGCATAGTTATGAGAATATCTAGGTATGATCATGTATATAGGCATCACGTCCACAACAAGTAGACCAAAACGATTCTGCATCTACTACTATTACTCCACACATCGACCGCTATCCAGCATGCATCTAGAGTATTAAGTTCATAAGAACAGAGTAATGCTTTAAGGAAGATGACATGATGTAGAGGGATAAACTCATGCAATATGGTATAACCCCCATCTTTTTATCCTCTATGGCAACAATACAATATGTGCCTTGCTGCCCCTGCTGTCACTAGGAAAGGACACCGCAAGATTAAACCCAAAGCTAAGCACTTCTCCCATTGCAAGAAAGATCAATCTAGTAGGCCAAACCAAACTGATAATTCTAAGAGACTTGCAAGGATAAACCAATCATACATAAAAGAATTCAGAGGAGAATCAAATATTGTTCATAGATAAACTGGATCATAAACCCACAATTGACCGGATCTCGACAAACACACTGGAAAAGAATATTACATCGAATAGATCTCCAAGAGAATCGAGGAGAACTTTATACTGAGATCCAAAGAGAGAGAAGAAGCCATGTAATAATAACTATGGACCCTTAGGTCTGAAAGTAAACTACTCACACATCACCGGAGAGGCCATGGAGTTGATGTAGAGGCCCTCCGTGATCAATGCCCCCTCCGGCGGAGCTCCGGAAAAGGCCCAAGATGGGATCTCTCGAGTACAGAACGGTTGCGGCGGTGGAATTAGGTTTTCATGGTGCTACTGGATGTTTGGGGGGTACGTGGACATATATAGGAGGAACAAGTACGTCGGTGGAGCAACGGAGGGCCCACGAGGGTGGAGGGCGCGCCCAGGGGGGTAGGCACGCCCCCTGCCTCGTGCCTTCTCCATTGTTTCTTGACAGCCACTCCAAGTCTCCTGGGTCACATTTGTTGAGAAAATCACGTTCCCGAAGGTTTCATTCCATTTGGACTCCATTTGATATTCCTTTTCTTCGAAACCCTAAAATAGGCAAAAAAACAGCAATTTGGGTTAGGCCTCCGGTTAGTAGGTTAGTCCCAAAAATGATATAAAAGTGTAAAATAAAGCCCATTAACATCCAAAATAGATAATATAATAGCATGGAGCAATCAAAAATTATAGATACGTTGGATACGTATCAAGCATCCCCTAGTTTAATTCCTGCTCGTCCTCGAGTAGGTAAATGATAAAAGAAGAATTTTTGATGTGGAATGCTTTCTAACATATTCTCAATGTAATTTTTTCTTTATTGTGGCATGAATGTTCAGATCCGAAAGATTCAAGATAAAAGTTTAATATTGACATAGAAATAATAATACTTCAAGCATACTAACTAAGCAATCATGTCTTCTCAAAATAACATGGCCAAAGAAAGTTATCCCTATGCTCTATCTTCACCACACAAAATATTTAAATCGTGCACAACCCCGATGACAAACCAAGCAATTGTTTCATACTTTTGATGTTCTCAAACTTTCAATCTTCACACAATATATGAGCGCGAGCCATGGATATAGCACTATATGTGGAATAGAATGGTGGTTGTGGAGAAGACAAAAAGGAGAAGATAGTCTCACATCAACAAGGCGTATCAACGGGCTATGGACATGCCCATTAATGGATATCAATGTGAGTGTGTAGGGATTGCCATGCAACGGATGCACTAGAGCTATAAGTATATGAAAGCACAACAAAAGAAACTAAGTGGGTGTGCATCCAACTTGCTTGCTCATGAAGACCTAGGGCATTTTGAGGAAGCCCATCATTGGAATATACAAGCCAAGTTCTATAATGAAAAATTTTCACTAGTATATGAAAGTGATAACATAGGAGACTCTCTATCATGAAGATCATGGTGCTACTTTTTTTGAAACCTGTGACAGTGGGAGAGGCTCCCACTGTGATATATTACTTTTCAAAATTTACATAGTACCTTGTACAAGAGATTTACATAGAGCACCCCTTACCACTTTGTGGTTATTGGGGGGAGAAAAAACTAGAAAATAAAACTAGTCAGAAGGTAGAGAGTCGAGGAGTAGGAGGATGAAATCCTTCATGGTATCTTTCATTCCATACTGAAGTAAGCCAAAATCTGTTTTGAATCTAGTTAGCCAGGAATTGTAGGAGGGGCTGATATTTCTTAAAAGCTTGTCATTCCTCTCCTTCCATATACTCCAAGATGCTTGTAGAAAGGCCTCCATGAACATGGGTTTGTGCCAATTACGTTTTGCTGTTTCCAACCATGTCAGTCGAGTGGTATGATGTTCGGGGTTCATCCCAAGTTTTGACCAACAATACTTGCTGAACGGGCAGTTCAGGATCATGTGGTCCACATCTTCTTCTGTTTGCCCGCAAAGGAGGCAGGTTAGGTCATCTCCCACATTATAGTGTCTTCTCTTGAGCATTTCTCTTGTATTGAGGCGATCTAAGAGGAGAAGCCAACCGAAATTTTTTATCTTGATTGTAACTTTGGATTTCCACAGCCAATGGTATGTCTTGTGAGCTTTGACATCCCTGAAGCAGAACTTATAAAATCTTCGTGCAGTATATTCTGTAGAGCCCCAGGAATAAGACCAGAAGTCTCTAGTGGTCGGGTCATCATTTAAGACAATATTGGCCACAAGACGCTGGATGTCACGAACTTCTGCATGGGCCTCAATGGAGAGGGGTAGTTGAAACGCCTCATCTAAGGAAGAGATGCGCAGAAAATTTTGGACTGAGACATCCTCATTATTGGCAAATGAAAAGTCCCACGGGTGTGAGTCTGCTAGGGGTTGATCAAGCCAGAGATCTTTCCACATGAGTATTTTATCACCACGGTTAACCTCAACTCTGGAGATGCCATGATAGATTGGAGTTAGTTGGAGGACATCCCTCCACCAAAAAGAGCCACATGGATCAGAAGCATGCGGAATCTTGTCTGTGTAGTATGTGGACCAAACGAGATCAACCCATGGGAGGTCATGCTGATTATAGAATTTGTGCAAATATTTCAGGAGAAGAGTGCCACTTTGAAGTTTTAAATTGATGATCCCGAGGCCTCCACTTTCTTTTGGGCGACAAATCCTGTCCCAGGCAACCAAAGAGTTGCATTTCTCCCCCCGCTCCGTCTTTTTTTTCCAAAGACATCTCCGCCGAAGCTTATCTAGTAGGTCCAAGATTTTTGGAGGAAATTTGAGTGTGCATAGAGCAAAGATGATGAGCGAGGTGATGACAGTGTTTAGCAGGGAAAGTTTGGCCCCATACGACATCATGGATAGAGTAGAGGATAATCTTCTTTCCACAGAGCATACCATCGGCATTAGATCTTGGACAGAGGGTTTACCAGTCCCCAAGGGAAGACCTAGGTAAGTGAAAGGCATTGTGCCAACTTTGCATTCAAAGATGTCAGCAAGTTCATTTGTAAGGGTATCGTCACAGTTCATCGGTATGAGTGTGGACTTATGGAAATTTATCTTAAGACCAATGGAAGTGGCGAAATCATTAAGGATCCCTTTCATAGTATGTGCTTGAGCTGGACATGCTGGCATGATAATTATTGTGTCATCCGCATATTGAATAACAAGGTAATCAAGCTGTCGTTGTCTTTCAAAGGGCAGGTGGATCTTCCCTTGTCGGAAGGCGTCATTAATTGCAGCTTGAAGGAGATCGGCTGCAATAACAAAAAGGAGTGGGGACAAGGGGTCTCCTTGCCGAACACCACTTTTGCAGTGGAATTGTCTGCCTGGAACACCATTTAGAAGCACAGAGGATTTACCAGAAGAAAAGATAGAACTGATCCATGAAAGCCACTTGTCATTGAATCCCATATGCCTCATAATCTCAAGCATAGCACCATGTTCAATTGTGTCGAATGCCTTGGCGAAATCAAGTTTGAGTAGAATTATTTCCTTCTTGGACACTTGGCATTGATGGATGTACTCGAATGCCCAAGCAAGGCAGTCTTGTATAGTTCTTCGCTTGATGAAACTGTATTGATTGCGATGAACCAGCTTGAGGATGATCTTTTGCAGTCGATTGGCCAAAAGTTTGGTGATTATTTTGAGACAACAATTTAGTAATGTGATAGGCCGAAAGTCATTGAGGGTCTCAGGCGAGGGGACTTTTGGAATTAGTGTGATGAAACCCTCATTTATACTTTCCAGGTTGATGGTCCCTTCATGAAACTATTCACAAAGATTGTAGAAATCTTCTTTAATTATGTGCCAGCAAGATTTAATGAAGTGACCCGTGAATCCATCGGGGCCCAGAGCTCTATCAGCTGGCATTTCTTTCACAACACCATCGATTTCTTGTTTGGAGAAAGGAGCAGTAAGCAGGTCCAAGTTATCTGATCGTTTGATGATATTAGGGAGATCAAATTTCATAGAGTAGCCTCGAGAGGAGCCCAGCCTGTTCTTGTATGTATGGTAAATAAGGGCCTCTTTACCAGCATGGTCTTCCATAGATGTGCCATTGTCATGGCGAAGGTTGGTTATATTATTTCTTCTATACCTTTCAGAAGCAAGGGCTTTGAGAAATTTAGGGTCCTCATCACCAAACTGAACCCATCGAATTGTGCATCTTTTCTTCCAGTATTGCTGCTGATAGTTTAACAGACGAAGAATGTGTTTTTTAAGGATTGTCCTAAAGTTGCGTTCTGGAATTGTCAAAACCCTTTTATTTTCTCGAGCATCTAGATCTGCCAGAGTGGAGTTTGAATTTTCGATTGCAACGCTAAGTTTAGATATCCTTTTACTCCAGTGCTTGAGTTCATATCTTAGCATTTTAAATTTGCGGCAGAGCACATTGGCAGCATTTGTAGAGTTAACTGGTCTATTCCAAACCTCTGAAACCAGCTCCATAAACCCCGGGTGTTGCACCCAGAAGGATTCGAACCTGAATATGTTACATTTTGGAATAGTAGTTTCAATGGTCAGTACACAGGGAATGTGATCAGAGACTGGCTTCCCGAGGGGTTTTACCAAAGTCTTTGGATATGTGATAGTCCAATTAGTGGAAGTTAGAAACCAATCCAATTGTTCAAGTAAAGGTTGTTGTTGCATATTACTCCATGTGTATGCCCTGCCTTTAATTGGTAGTTCAATAAGCCCCTGAGACCTTATAAAGTCATTGAATGTGATCATGTCATTAATGTTACCACCTGGTTTATTGCGATTAGAAGGACTTCGTATGTAATTAAAATCGCCCATTAGGAGCCAATCTTCAGAAGAAGGGGTGTTTAAATTCAGAAGCCAATTTGTGTAATCCACTCTGAGATCGCCTTGACAGGGTCCATAAATGTTCACTAGGGTCCATTCTTGGGCCGATTGTGTGGATTTGAATTTAATTACTAGAGCAAATTCTTGCTCTATAAGTACCGTACCTGTGAAAATAGAGCCGTTCCAAATGGTTGCAATACCTCCAGAGGCTCCTTGAGAGGGAATATAGGCATATTTATCAAATCTTTTAGGACAGCAAGAGTTAAGGAGCATATTATCAAAAGAGGGCTTTTTGGTTTCTTGCAAGCAAATCACGGCACGGCCACTAGAGGAAACAGCGTTCGATAAGGCCAAAAGCTTAGGGTCGGAGTTTAGGCCCCTGATGTTCCAACAAAGCACATTCCAGTTCGAAAGAAGTACCATTTAAAAGCTAGATACGAAACAAGACGAAATTAAGCATTGGATGGGCCACCCTCCTGGTCAGCGAGAAGCACCTCTTCAGTGAGTTCTTCAGGGGGAATGGCACACCAAGTGGATCCAATCTGCTGTATCTCCTGGATAGAAGTGGTGGGGGCACTTCAGCATCGTGGTCGTCAGATAATTCAGTTATGACAACTGCAGAGGCCATATTTGGGATCACTCTTGGCTTAACTTTGGAGGTCTTGGCCTTGCTATCAGAGATGAGAGGCACCTTGAAGCCGTCGTATTTGTTTGAGCGGTTGCTGCGGTGAACCTGCATGACAGAGATTGGGGCTTTGTTTTTACCACGCTTTCCCTTAGACACTCCAGCAGAGGAGGCCCCAGGCACCAAATCTGAACCAGTCAGCACTAATTCATCAGAAGGTGCCACCAGATCATCATTGAGCTCAGTAATAGTGACGGTGTTGGCCTGAACATTTGGAGCTTCCGTATCAGCAAGAGACAAAGGTGCGTGGAAGTGCCATAAGTACCTGCAGCATCAAAGGAGGTGACAGTAGCAGAAGCCTCTAACTGTCCATCTTCAGTGTTGGTCACCACTAACTCAATATTCAGACTTGCAGGCTTAATACCATAGCCATGTGCCCAGGGCCCAAAGGTGGCCAGTGTGGGCATGATCCTGCTAGACAAGAAATTTGTAATAGGCACATATGACAGGGGCTCATTCAGATGCATTGAGCTGAGCATTTCAGAATCCGCAGCGAAGTTGATATTGATGCCAGCATTTGAAATCTGAATGTTTAACTGAAGGTGTTGCAGAGCCATTGGAGGGCCAGAGAAAATCTCAGCGGGGCTATTACTGACCGCCAACTCCTGAGAGGGAGCAGGACTGAAGACCATGGAGCTGCTGCGCTGTAAGGCATGTAGAATGGTGACTGGGACAAGCACCATAGTCTCAGAGTCAGAACTAGTGGCCGAGCTGCTCTGGATGGAAATGGAGTCGTTCTAGGCTGCAGCAGGGCTGACTTGGAGGCTATTAGATGGGAGGATACCATCATTAACCTGCAATCCTTCATTGGCTAACCATTCCTGTTAGTTATACAAAGCCGGGGGAGTGTGCGGAGGCGAAGGAGGCCATTCACCCCAGTTTGGTTGGAATTCCACTTCCACATTCTAAGGACCTTCAACATTGTTTGCAGCAGCAGCAGCATTGTTGGCAGCCCCCTGCTGCACAACCTAGTTATTGAGTTGCATCTGGTACAATTGCTCAGCAGTAAGTGCATCACCGTACAATGGATGTGGAATGCCATTATCAGGGGGAGGATCTTCTCCTGCAGGTGGAACTTCTGGTAGGTGCGCGTTCCAGTCACTGCTGCGTAGCATGGTGACGCAAACAGTCCAACAGTGCCTACCGCCTCCCAACTGATGGATCTATGCAGGTAATGGTAAGTCTAGTAATCATAGGGGAAGCCTACGTACAAGATCCAAACTGCGGGGCCATAGGTGGTGAGCCTCATATTCAGAGCTTCATCATGTGGCACAAAAGAAACGATAGTGTTCATATCTCCTTCAACCTTAGCATCAATCTCAAAGGTTGTTCCCACAACGTTATCTCGTACTAGAGGATTGGCAAACCCAAAGATAGCAATGCCCAGGGGGTGATCATCTACTTCAGAAGGGAAGAAATGTGATTCATGCAGCAGACCAGTGATTACCTCCCTTAGAGCTGCTTTCTGATGGTGTGGAACATGTCTGTTGACCTCGGCAATGGCAAGGAAATCATGGTTGAGGGGAGGCACCGGATGCACCGCTATGTCGCCTATTTTTTCTTTGAAGCACAAGTGTGGAAAAAGGATAGTAGCATTGTCCCTTCTCTCTTTTTCTCTCATTTTTTTATTTGGGCCTTCTTTCTTTTTTTTGGCCTATTTTCTCTTTTTTTCGTTCGGAGTCTCATCCCGACTTGTGGGGGAATCATAGTCTCCATCATCATTTCCTCACTTGGGACAATGCTCTAATAATGATGATCGTCACACTTTAATTTCTTACAACTCAAGAATTACAACTCAATACTTAGAACAAAATATGACTCTATGTGAATGCCTTCGGCGGTGTACCGGGATGTGCAATGATGCATGAGTGACATGTATGAAGAATTATGAATGGTGGCTTTGCCACAAATATGATGTCAACTACATGATCATGCAAGAAATATGACAATGATGAAGCGTGTCATAATAACGGAACGGTGGAAAGTTACATGGCAATATATCTCAGAATGGCTATGCAAATGCCATAATAGGTAGGTATGGTGGCTGTTTTGAGGAAGGTATATGGTGGGTGTATGACACCGGCGAAAGTTGCGCGATATTAGAGAGGCTAGCAATGGTGGAAGGTGAGAGTGCGTATAATCCATGGACTCAACATTAGTCATAAAGAACTCACATACTTATTGCAAAAATCAATTAGTTATCGAAACAAAGTATTACGTGCATGCTCCTAGGGGGATAGATTGGTAGGAAAGACCATCGCTCATCCCCGACCGCCACTCATAAGGAAGAAAATCAATAAATAAATCATGCTCTGACTTCATCACATAATGGTTCTGTAACGCCCACGATGCGGCTATATCTCCCACGTGTCGAAGCACGACTTAGAGGCATAACCGCATTGTAAGCAATGTGGCAAGTGAGGTAATCTTCACAACAACCCATGTAATGAATAAGGAAAAGAGATACATAGTTGGATTACACTGGCCATGTCACACAATAGCATAAATAACATTACATTCATCCAGATACAATCAAGGTACGACTACGGAACCAAATTCAAGAACAACCCCAAATGCAACAAAGTCCTCGATCGCCCCAACTAGGCACCACTACTGATCGTCTGGAAAGGATTCGTAGTATCGTCCTGAGTCCTCATCGAACTCCCTCTTGAGCTCAGTCGAATCTCCTGGAGCGGTATCATCGGTCCCTGCATCTGGTTTTGGAAGGAATCTGTGAGTCACGGGGACTCAGCAATCTCACACCCTCGCGATCAAGACTATTTAAGCTTATAGGAAGGGTAAAAGGTATGAGGTGGAGCTGCAGCAAGCGACTAGCATATATGGTGGCTAACATACGCAAAAGAGAGCGAGAAGAGAAGGCAAAGGCACGGTCGAGAAACTATGATCAAGAAGTGATCCTAGAACAACCTATGTTCAAACATAACTCGAGACAGTGTTCTCTTCCCGGACTCCGCCAAAAAGAGACCATCACGGCCACACACTCTGTTGATTCATTTTAATTAAGTTAAGTTTAAGGTTATCTACAACCGGACATTAACAAATTCCCATTTGCCCATAACCGCAGGCACGGCTTTCGAAAGTTCAAATCCCTGCAGGGGAGTCCCAACTTAGCCCATCACAAGCTCTCACGGTCAACGAAGGATATTCCTTCTCCCAAGACAATCCGATCAGACTCGGAATCCCGGTTACAAGATATCTCGACAATGGTAAAACTAAACCAGCAAAGCCGCCCGAATGTGCCGACAAATCCTGATAGGAGCTGCACATATCTCGTTCTCAGGGCACGCTCAGTTGAGACATCCTACGAGTAAAACCAACTCTCAAGTTGCCCCGAGGTGGCCCCGCAGTCTACTCGGTTCGGACCAACACTCAGATGAGCACTGGCCGGGGGGGGGTTAGATAAAGATGACCCTCGGGCTCCGGAAACCCAAGGGGAAAATAGACTAGGTGGCAAATGATAAAACCAAGGTTGGGCATTGCTGGAAGAGTTTTATTCAAGGCGAACTGTCAAGGGGTTCCCATTATAACCCAACCGTGTAAGGAACGCAAAATCAAGGAACATAATACCGGTATGACAGAAACTAGGGCGGCAAGAGTGGAACAAAACACTAGGCATAAGGCCGAGCCTTCCACCCTTTAGCAAGTGTATAGATGCATTAAAGTAGACAAGATATAATAATGATATCCCAACAATAAACATGCTGCAACAAGGAACAACCTCCAATCTTCACCTGCAACTAGCAACGCTATAAGAGGGGCTGAGCAAAGCGGTAATATAGCCAATACAACGGTTTGCTAGGACAAGGTGGGTTAGTGGTTTGACATGGCAATGTGGGAGGCATGATAAGAAAGTGGTAGGTATCGTAGAATAGGCATAGCAAAAGAGCGAGCATCTAGCAAGCAAAGATAGAAGTGATTTCAAGGGTATGGTCATCTTGCCTGCAAAGTTCTCCGAGTTGATGTTAGCTTGATCCTCGTAAGCGTACTCAATGGGCTCCTCGATCATGTACTCGTCTCCCGGCTCTACCCAAAGCAAGAACACAAGCAAAGGGAGACACAATCAACCACGTGCAATGCACAAACAACATGATGCGAAACATGTCATGATATGCGGGATGTGATATGCGATGCATATGCATGCTTCCGAAAGGAAAGATTGAACCCGGCCTCAACTTGGAAAACCAAGAGTGCCACTGAAAATAGGAGTTGATTTCGGTCGAAATTGATATAAAGATCACCGGAATCGGATGCACGGTTTGCAAATGGCAAGCAAAACAAATATGGCACCGATCTGCGATTAACAGCAGAAGGCCATCTAAATGCATAAAGAACAACATGCTACAGCACTCTAACATAGCAAAAAAATACATGGCAGGGATCCACGCAGGATTCTTGACAAAAGATGAACACTGAGCTACGGCTAATTCACTCAATAGCAGGTTCAAACAAGCATGGCAAAAGTGCAAAAGTTATCAGGTTACAGACTTGGGGAAAATAACATGACAGGAATTTAACATCAGGAAGAAATGTTTAGAGCAAGATAACAACATGCTACAGGAACATATCATGGCAAAGCAAGGCATGGCATGAAGCTACTCAAAGCATACAACAAAAGTCCCTTACTGAACATAAGCCAAAAGGGATCAGAAAATACAATGGCAACCATGTGAACATAGCAATTATCGTTAACAGATTCAGACTTAGCAGAAAACTGGAGCATGGCAAAACAGATATTAAGTAGGAATGTTTACGAGCCCGATGCACTCACCACAAGGCATGGCATGACAAACTAAGTATACACCCAACAAGTAGACATGGCATAGAAGCTAAACATGGCAAGAACAACAACATAGCATGCATGGACCAACTACAACAACCTCGGCAAAAATGCTTAACACGTAAACATGCTGCCAGGAACATTTTATAGCAAAAGTAGAGCTCGATTGAGTCAAGCTAGGGTGCTCCATAATTGCAAACAAAGACATGGATGGATAGAGCACCACAATATCTACAAAACATCCTTACTGATCATGCTCAAAAAAGGCATGGATCACTCTGTAGCAACATGGATACATGGCATAAAAATATAATTAGGGCAAAGGCTTAGAATATTTCTAAGTCCGTGAAATCAGCAACATTATGAGAGCTACTTTGCATGCTTGTGCTAGTGACCACAGAGATCACAAAAATACATGGCATACACCCCTGTAAAGATGGCATGGCATACTTCAAAACACATGTAGGGTTCAAGTTCATAGGAGGCACACATCAATCATGGCAAAAATGAAAAATGAGCAATTGCTGATAAGAATCTGAAACTAACAGAAACTAGCACTCTTGCAACAGCATTTAGGGCATCAAGATGAGCTCAAATGAACATGATGCAATGAGATGAAATGAAGTACTCGTCGAGATGAACAATTCGATATGCTACACGCCCGAAAGGAGCCGCAGATGCAGAGTTATGATGCGATGAAAAATGCACAAAATTAGAGAGTTAGAAATATCTCGGGGTCAACCTCGAAAGCGGATCTGGATCTGGATCTCACCGGAGTTCGTGGTTCGCCAGAGTTGTACCTGAGGTCGCCGGAGATGGAGGGATCCGAGGGAGGAGAGGCCGGCGACGCCGGATCCGGGCTGGAGAAGGACAGGGGCGGCGCCGGCGCCGGCGGTGGTGGAGCGGGGCGGAGTGGCGCGGTGCGGGCGGTGGTCACCGGTGCGGTGCAGGCGCCGTTCGCCGGCGAGCTTGCGGCGAGGCAGCGGCGGGCGGTGAGGGCGAAGCAGCGGTGCGGCGGCGGAGGGAGGCTCGGGCGGCGCGAGCCGCGGGGGCCGGCTGTGGGCTTCACGGGCCCGCGGTTGGCGGCGAAGTGGGGCGGCGCGGTGATGAATTAGACAATGCCACGTGGCGCTGGCGGGCGGACCGGACACGTCCGTCCGGCGAACTTCGTCTGGCGGCACGAGGGATGGGGAGGTTAGGGTTTCGTCCGGAGTTTCGGGGGATAGGGGCCTTTTTATAGGTAGGAGGAGCTAGGAGGCTCCAAATTGAGCACGGTTTTCAGCCACGCGATCGTGATCGAACAATCTAGAATATGGAGGAGGTTTAGGTGGGTTTTGGGCCACTTTGGAGGGGTGTTGGGCTGCAACACACACGAGGCCTTCTCGGCTCCTCGATTAACCATTGGAGTATCAAACGAAGTCCAAATGGCACGAAACTTGACAGGAGGTCTACCGGTAGTAAACCAAGGCCACTTGGCAAGTCTCGGTCCAATCCGAGAACGTTTAATACCCGCACACGAAAATAGGTAAAAAGGGGCACCGGAGGACATAGGAGCGCCGGAATGCAAAACGGACAACGGGGAAAATGCTCGGATGCATGAGACGAACACGTATGCAAATGTGATGCACATGATGACATGATATGAGACGCATGACAAAGACAAAACAACACGAAGACAAATACCCGACAACGAGGAAATAACATAACTTAGTGCCGGAAATGGCAAGAGTTGGAATACAATTATGGCAAGTTACATACAGGGTGTTACAACACTCCACCACTATGAAAGGATCTCGTCCCGAGAACTAGGACTGGAAAAACTCCAGATATTTAGAACGGAGGTGGTCCTCGCGTTCCCAGGTGGCTTCATGGCCGGAATGGTGTGACCACTTGACCTTCAGGAATTTGATAGACTTGGTGCGAGTCTTGCGCTCAGTTTCTTCAAGAATAGCAACTGGGTTCTCATGATAAGACAGGTCTTCTTGGAGATCAATCTCTTCGAAGTTGATGGTGCGGTCAGGTGTCTTGAAACACTTGCGGAGTTGAGACACGTGAAACACGTCGTGCCCATTTGCAAAGTTGGATGGAAGGTCAAGTTGATAGGCGAGATCGCCTCTTTTGCTGATGATCTTGAAAGGACCCACGTATCTAGGGGAAAGCTTCCCTTTGATACTGAAGCAACGAGTACCTTTCATTGGAGAGACGCGGAGGTAGACATGATCTCCGATCTCGAAAGCCAAGTCACAATGTTTGCTATCATAGTAACTCTTCTGGCGCGATTGCGCAGCTTTGAGATTTTCACGAATGACTTTGCACATTTCTTCAGCCTCTATGATCAAGTCATTTCCAAGAAGTTGGCGTTCACCGGTCTCTGACCAGTTTAGAGGAGTACGACACTTCCTGCCATAGAGAATCTCGAATGGGGACTTGCCTGAACTCGCTTGGAAGCTGTTGTTGTAGGAGAACACGGCATATGGAAGACAATCTTCCCACTTCATACCGAAAGAGATGACACATGCCCTGAGCATATCTTCAAGAATTTGACTGACTTGCTCGACTTGGCCACTAGTTTGAGGATGAAAGGTTGTGCTGAAGCGAATGTTGGTGCCCATGGCCTTCTGAAAAGAATCCCAGAACTTAGAGGTGAAGATGCTGCCACGATCTGAAGATATCAACTACAGAATGCCATGTAGAGAGACAATCCTGGAGGTATATAGCTCTGCCAACTGAGCTGCTGTGATAGATTCTTTGATGGGAAGAAAATGAGCCACTTTAGTGAGCTTGTCGATGACAACGAATATAGCATCATTGCCACGCTTGGACTTGGGAAATCCAGTCACGAAGTCCATCTCAATGTGGTAAAACTTCCATTCTGGAATGGCAAGAGGTTGGAGGAGACCAGCTGGTCATTGGTGTTCTGCTTTCACTCTTCTACAGACATCACATTCATTCACGAACTAAGCAATCTCGCGCTTCATTCGAGTCCACTAATACGACTGCTTGAGGTCCTGGTACATCTTTGTACTTCCAGGGTGAATAGAGAGGAGTGAATTGTGAGCTTCGTTCATAATGACTTTATGAAGGTCACCTTTAGGAACAACAATGCGATCCTCAAAGAATAGAGTATCCTTGTCATCAAGGCGATAGCACTTGTACTTGGGTTGACTCTTGGCAATCCCAATCTTCACCTTCTTCACCATAGCATCAAGAAGTTGAGCCTCACGAATCTGATTTTCCAAAGTAGGAGAGACCTGAAGGTTGGCAAGAAATCCTTGAGGAACAACTTGAAGATTAAGTTTGAGGAAAGCTTCACAAAGCTCTGGTTGGTAAGGCTTGATAATCAGACTATTGCAGTAAGCCTTCCTGCTCAATGCGTCAGCAATTACATTGGCCTTGCCTGGAGTATATTCGATACTCGGATTATACTCTTGAATCATTTCGACCCAACGAGTCTGCCTGAGGTTGAGGTCTGGCTGAGTGAAGATGTACTTGAGACTCTTATGATCACCGAAGATGTCCACTTTTCTTCCCAATAAGAGATGTCTCCATGTTAAAAGAGCATGGACAACTGCCACCAACTTGAGGTCATGAGTGGGGTAGTTCTTTTCGTTGGGCTTCAACTGGTGAGAGGTATAGGCCACAACTTTCTTCTCTTGCATCAACACTGCACCGAGACCTAGAAGGGAAGCATCACAGAAGACCTCGAATGGTTTGGATTCGTTAGGAGGAGTCAGAACTAGAGCAGTGACTAACTTCTCTTTGAGGGTGTTGAAAGCGATGTCACATTCAGGCGACCAGACATACTTCACATGCGTCTGGAGAAGGTTGGAAAGAGGCTTCATGATCTTTGAGAAGTTCTCAACAAACCTTCGACAATAGCTTGCGAGCCCAAGGAAACTACGGAGTTGCTTCACGTTCAGAGGTGGTTTCCAATTCACGATTGCAGACACCTTCTCAGGATTAACAGCTATGCCCTTGGCGGAGATGATATGCCCAAGGTAGAGAACCTCATCGAGCCAAAACTCGCACTTTGAAAACTTCGCATAGAACTAATGTTCTCTGAGTTTATCCAGCACCAATCTCAAATGCTTGGCATGATCCTCCTTGTTCTTGGGAAAGACCAAAATGTCATCGAGGTAGACCAAGACGAAGTCATTTGTGTAGGCGTTGAAGATGAAGTTCATCATGCGAGAGAATGTTGGAGGAGCATTGACGAGGCCGAAAGACATGATAGTGTATTCATATGAACCATAGCTTGTTCTGAATGTTGTCTTGGGAATGTCTTCTTCACGAATGTGAATCTGATGATAACCCATATGGAGATCAAGCTTGGAGAATACTTGAGCACCTTTGAGTTGTTCGAAAAGCTCATTGATGTTGGGAAGTGGGTACTTGTTCTTTATGGTCTTCTTGTTCAATGGACGGTAGTCGACACGAAGTCGGTCCGTTCCATCCTTATTCTTGACAAAAAGAACGCCACAACCCCAAGGAGAAGAACTTGGTCGGATGAGACCCATACGCTCTTGAATATCGAGTTGCTTCTTCAGCTCCTTCAACTCTTTAGGTCCAAGCTTGTAAGGACGTTTGCAAACAGGTTCCGTGCCAGGCTCAAGATCGATGACGAATTCAACTGGCCGGTGCGGAGGCATTCCTGGAAGCTCTTCTAGAAAGACGTCTTGCTATTCACAAATGACTGGAATCTGAGAAATGGCATCCAGCTCGCCCTTCTCATTGAGAGAAAACAGTCGAATGATATCATCATGAGCGGCAAAGACGATTACATCCTCAGACGAATGTGTCAATTGAATCTGCCTGGCAGCACAATCAAGGTGAGCCTTGTGCTTAGAAAGCCAATCCATTCCGAGAATAAGATCAATATCCGAGTTACCAAGGACCACTGGAGAGGACAGAAATTTATAGTCACCCAACGTGATAGAAACATCTGGAGCAACCAAACTAGAAGTCATAAGCTTTCCGGGAGAAACAACTTGCATGACTTTAGGCAAAACCTCAGTGTCAACATTGTGCTTAGATGCAAATGGGAATGACAAGAAAGAATGTGATGCACCAGTGTCCAAAAAGTACTTTTGCAGGAACATCGTTAACAGGAAGGTTACCCATAATCACATCTGACGAGTCCTCTGCCTGAGCTGCGTTCATCAAGTTGACCTTGGCGTGCTTGGGATTATGCTTGACCACTGCGGTGCTTGCAGATCTCACAGGAGGAGGAGGAGGAAGACGCCTCTAATTGAAGCATTTGTTGGCATAGTAACCCTTCTGCTGACACTTGTTGCACGTGACCTCTGAAAGCGGACGGTGATACGGAGCACTTGATCTTGGAGCATGAGACGAAGTCTTGTTCTGAAACCTTGGGTTGGGAGTGTGGGAAGATCCATTGCCACCTTTTCTCTTCTGCTGATAAGGCTGACGGAACGGAGGAGGAGGAGGCAACCAATACTTTTGCTGCTTAGTTGCCACTTGAGTTGAGGAAGAAGGAGTTGCATCCCTGACTCGTTTCTTGGAAGCATCGCACTTGAGTTGAGCAGTCTCTTGTTTCAGTGCCATGCTGTAGAACTCATCGTACTTCTGCGGCTCAAAAAGGACGAGAGCTAGTTGGAGATCTTCTCTGAGGCCACCTCCGAACTAATAAATCATGCTCTTCTCGTCAGGGACGTCCTTCTTAGCGAAACGAGTGAGCTTCTGGAAAATGATGTTATACTGGTAAACAAACAAGCTGCATTGCTTCAGATTGCGGAACTCCTCACGCTTGCTCTCAACAACACTCTGAGGAATGTGGTGAGCTCTGAAGTCTTGACGGAATTCATCCCAGGTAATCACACGACCTCCTCTGGAATCTTTGTATTGCTGAAACCATTCTGCAGCTGGGTCTTTGAGTTGGAACGAGGCAAACTTGACAAAGTCCTCAGGCATGACGTTGCTGCACTCGAAATGCTTGCAGAAATCCATGAGCCAATCATCAGCGTCTGTTGCCTCAACACAGTTGTTGAAGGTCTTTGGCTGGTTAGCGAGAAACTGGTTGAGTGAAGCAAACTGATTCTGATTGTTTCCATGGCCTTGATTCCCTTGGTTCCGCTCTTGCAAAAGTTGCATGATCAGCTGCGTGTTGGCATTGGTAGCGGCCATCACAGCTTGTCATGCCTCCGGATGTGGAGGTGGTGGTGGCGGTTCAGGATTCGAACGCGTAGGAGGAGCCATCCTGAAGAGGGTGACATCCGTTAGAATCTTGACAGACATATATTCAAGCTGAAACAAATGGATCTAAATTGCAACATATAATCTTACATCCGAACAAAATGAATGAATGCATTCCGATTGAAATGGTCACACTTCCATCAATTGAGAAGCCACTTAGATAGAGGTAGAAGAATAAAACAACAAGGTACGGACACGAACAAATACTTGGTGAGGATTACCCAATCACAAACCAAATATTCGCGGAATAAATACTAGAGCTACATGAATTTCCACCTATGAAACTCCCGAAATTTCCCCGGTTATGCAATCAGGTGTCGGGGATACAGGAGAAGCATAATATCTCACCCAAAGCTAGCAATTCCTACATCCAGCTGTATCCATCCTTCAACACATAACCAAGAAACCTTCGGAAATCATTTACCTCAACCTTTGAAAAGCATCCGTTATACGAGTTATGGCAATACTCCCGAACTCCCGCCCTAGTACTGGGTGGCGTCGAGGTTATCTCACCAACAACTGCATAAAGGAGATTTTCGATGTCGGCCAAAACTCAGGTAATCCAGAATTGCAACGATAAAATTGTGACGACACACCTTGGAGCTCAACTCCCCGGGACACTGCCACAACCCTTAAATGTCAGGAGGCACCAAGAACAATGTTCTCGTCACAAAACCATCGGAACGATTCCAAGATACCTGCGTGATCCTAATTTCTTTTTTGAAATTTGAGAAGAGAAGAGTCAAAACTCTATGTCAGAATGCCTCACCAGAGCGACGAAGGGACTGAGGAGTAAAAAGAATCCTACTCTCTGATATATATAATCCTAAATGACTCAAAACATTTTTCTAGACTCAACAACGCCAGCGATTTGATCAAGCAGGGGGCTCCTAAGGTCGGGGATGGCTCTGATTACCAACTTGTAACGCCCACGATGCGGCTATATCTCCCACGTGTCGAAGCACGACTTAGAGGCATAACCGCATTGTAAGCAATGTCGCAAGTGAGGTCATCTTCACAACAACCCATGTAATGAATAAGGAAATGAGATACATAGTTGGCTTACACTCGCCATGTCACACAATAGCATAAATAACATTACATTCATCCAGATACAATCAAGGTCCGACTACGGAACCAAAATCAAGAACAACCCCAAATGCGACAAAGTCCCCGATCGCCCCAACTGGGCACCACTACTGATCGTCTGGAAAGGAAACGTAGTATCGTCCTAAGTCCTCATCAAAATCCCACTTGAGCTCAGTCGAATCTCCTCGAGCGGTATCATCGGTCCCTGCATCTCGTTTGGAAGGAATCTGTGAGTCACGGGGACTCAGCAATCTCACACCCTCGCGATCAAGACTATTTAAGCTTATAGGAAGGGTAAAAGGTATGAGGTGGAGCTGCAGCAAGCGACTAGCATATATGGGGGCTAACATACGCAAAAGAGAGCGAGAAGCGAAAGCAAAGGCACGGTCGAGAAACTATGATCAAGAAGTGATCCTAGAACAACCTACGTTCAAACATAACTCAAGACCGTGTTCTCTTCCCGGACTCCGCCGAAAAGAGACCATCACGGCCACACACTCTGTTGATTCATTTTAATTAAGTTAAGTTTAAGGCTATCTACAACTGGACATTAACAAATTCCCATCTGCCCATAACCACGGGCACGGCTTTCGAAAGTTCAAATCCCTGCAGGGGAGTCCCAACTTAGCCCATCACAAGCTCTCATGGTCAACGAAGGATATTCCTTCTCCCAAGACAATCCGATCAGACTCGGAATCCCGGTTACAAGACATCTCGACAATGGTAAAACTAAACCAGCAAAGCCGCCCGAATGTGCCGACAAATCCAGATAGGAGCTGCACATATCTCGTTCTCAGGGCACACTCAGATGAGACATCCTACGAGTAAAACCAACTCTCAAGTTGCCCCGAGGTGGCCCACAATCTACTCGGTTCGGACCAACACTCAGAGGAGCACTGGCCCGGGGGGGGGGGGGTTAAATAAAGATGACCCTCGGGCTCTGGAAACCCAAGGGAAAAAGAGGCTAGGTGGCAAATGGTAAAACCAAGGTTGGGCATTGCTGGAGGAGTTTTATTCAAGGTGAACCGTCAAGGGGTTCCCATTATAACCCAACCGTGTAAGGAACGCAAAATCAAGGAACATAATACCGGTATGACAGAAACTAGGGCGGCAAGAGTGGAACAAAACACCAGGCATAAGGCCGAGCCTTCCACCCTTTACCAAGTGTATAGATGCATTAAAGTAGACAAGATATAATAATGATATCCCAACAATAAACATGTTGCAATAAGGAACAACCTCCAATCTTCACCTGCAACTAGCAACGCTATAAGAGGGGCTGAGCAAAGCGGTAACATAGCCAATACAACGGTTTGCTAGGACAAGGTGGGTTAGTGGTTTGACATGGCAATGTGGGAGGCATGATAATCAAGTGGTAGGTATCGTAGCATAGGCATAGCAAAAGAGCGAGCATCTAGCAAGCAAAGATAGAAGTGATTTCGAGGGTATGGTCATCTTGCCTGCAAAGTTCTCCGAGTTGATGTTAGCTTGATCCTCGTAAGCGTACTCAATGGGCTCCTCGATCACGTACTCGTCTTCTGGCTCTACCCAAAGCAAGAACACAAGCAAAGGGAGACACAATCAACCATGTGCAATGCACAAACAACATGATGTGAAACATGTCATGATATGCGGGATGTGATATGCGATGCATATGCATGCTTCCGAAAGGAAAGATTGAACCCGGCCTCAACTTGGAAAACCAAGAGTGCCACTGAAAAGAGGAGTTGATTTCGGTCGAAATTGATATAAAGATCACCAGAATCGGATGCACGGTTTGCAAATGGCAAGCAAAACAAATATGGCACCGATCTGCGATTAACAGCACGAGGCCATCTAAATGCATCAAGAACAACATGCTACAGCACTCTAACATAGCAACAAAATACATGGCAGGGATCCACACAGGATGCTTGACAAAATATGAACACTGACCTACGGCTAATTCACTCAATAGCAGGTTCAAACAAGCATGGTAAAAGTGCAAAAGATATCAGGTTACAGACTTGGTGAAAATAACATGTCAGGAATTTAACATTAGGAAGGAATGTTTAGAGCAAGATAACAACATGCTACAGGAACATATCATGGCAAAGCAAGGCATGGCATGAAGCTACTCAAGCATACAACAAAAGTCCCTTACTGACCATAAGCCAAAAGGGATCAGAAAATACAATGGCAACCATGTGAACATAGCAATTATCGTTAACAGATTCAGACTTAGCAGAAAACTGGAGCATGGCAAAACAGATATTAAGTAGGCATGTTTACGAGCCCGATGCACTCGCCGCAAGGCATGGCCTGACAAACTAAGCATACACCAAGCAAGTAGACATGGCATAGAAGCTAAACATGGCAAGAACAACAACATAGCATGCATGTACCAACTACAACAACCTCGGCAAAAATGCTTAACACGTAAACAAGCTACCAGGAACATTTTATAGCAAAAGTAGATCTCGATTGAGTCAATCTAGGGTGCTCCATAATTGCAAACAAAGACATGGATGGATAGAGCACCAAAATATCTACAAAACATCCTTACTGATCATGCTCAAAAAAGGCATGGATCACTCTATAGCAACATGGATACATGGCATAAAAATATAATTAGGGCAAAGGCTTAGAATATTTCTAAGTCCCTGAAATCAGCAACATTATAAGAGCTACTTTGCATGCTTGTGCTAGTCACCACAGAGATCACAAAAATACATGGCATACACCCCTGTAAAGATGGCATGGCATACTTCAAAACACATGTAGGGTTCAAGTTCATAGGAGGCACACATCAATCATGGCAAAAATGACAAATGAGCAATTGCTGATAAGAATCTGAAACTAACAGAAACTAGCACTCTTGCAACAGCATTTATTGCATCAAGATGAGCTCAAATGAACATGATGCAATGAGATGAAATGAAGTACTCGTCGAAACGAACAATTCGATATGCTACACACCCGAAACGGAGCCACAGATGCAGAGTTATGATGCGATGAAAAATGCACAAAATTACTGAGAGTTAGAAATATCTCGGGGTCAACCTCGAAAATGGATCTGGATCTGGAACTCGCGGAGTTCGTGGTTCGCCGGAGTTGTACCCGAGGTCTCTGGAGATGGAGGGATCCGAGGGAGGAGAGGCCGGGGACGCCGGATCCGGGCCGGAGGAGGACGGGAGTGGCACCGGCAGTGGTGGAGCGGGGCGGAGCGGCGTGGTGCGGGCGGTGGTCACCGGCGCGGTGCGGGCGCCGGTCGCCGGCGAGCTTGCGGCGAGGCAGCGGCGGGCGGTGAGGGCGAAGCAGCGGCGCGACGGTAGAGGGAGGCTCGGGCGGCGCGGGGCGCGATGGGCCGCGGGGGCCGGCTGTGGGCTTCACGGGCCCGCGGTCGGTGGCAAAGTGGGGCCGCACGGCGACGAATCAGACGACGCCATGTGGCGCTGGCGGGCGGACCGGACACGTCCGTCCGGCGAACTTTCGTCCAGCAGCGCGAGGGGATGGGGAGGTTAGGGTTTCGTCCGGATTTTCGGGGGAGAAGGGCCTTTTTATAGGTAGGAGGAGCTAGGAGGCTCCAAATTGAGCACGGTTTTCGGCCACGCGATCGTGATCGAATGATCTAGAATATGGAGGAGGTTTAGGTGGGTTTTGGGCCACTTTGGAGGGGTGTTGGGCTGCAACACACACAAGACCTTCTCGGCTCCTCGGTTAACCGTTGGAGTATCAAACGAAGTCCAAATGGCACGAAACTTGACAGGCGGTTTACCGGTAGTAAACCAAGGCTGCTTGGCAAGTCTCGGTCCAATCCGAGAACGTTTAATACCCGCACACGAAAAGAGGTAGAAAGGGGCACCGGAGGACATAGGAGCGCCGGAATGCAAAACGGGCAACGGGGAAAATGATCAGATGCATGAGACGAACACGTATGCAAATGTGATGCACATGATATGAGATGCATGACAAAGACAAAATAACACGAAGACAAAAACCCGACAACGAGTAAATAACATAACTTAGTGCCGGAAATGGCAAGAGTTGGAATACAGTTATGGCAAGTTACATATGGGGTGTTACAGGTTCACCATACGTGCATGCTACGGGAATCACAAACTTCAACACAAGTATTTCTCAGATTCACAACTACTCAACTAGCGTGACTCTAATATCACCATCTCCATATCTCAAAACAATTATCAAGTATCAAACTTCTCATAGTATTCAATGCACTTCTATGAAAGTTTTTATGTTAAAGCAAATTTCCATGTTGTTCTAAAGGACTCTCAAAATAATATAAGTGAAGCATGAGAGATCAATTATTTCTATAAAATGAAACCACCGCCGTGCTCTAAAAGATATAAGTGAAGCACTAGAGCAAAAACTATATAGCTCAAAAGATATAAGTGAAGCACATAGAGTATTCTAATAAATTTCAAATCATGTGAGTCTCTCTCAAAAGGTGTGTACAGCAAGGATGATTGTGGTAAACTAAAAAGCAAATACTCAAATCATACAAGACGCTCCAAGCAAAACACATACCATGTGGTGAAAAAAATATAGCTCCAAGTAAAGTTACCGATAGACGAAGACGAAAGAGGGGATGCCTTCCGGGGCATCCCCAAGCTTAGGCTTTTTGGTGTCCTTGAATTTTACCTTGGGGTGCCATGGGCATCCCCAAGCTTAGGCTGTTGCCACTCTTTGTTCCATATCTTTACCCAAAACTTGAAAACTTCACAACACAAAACTCAAAATAGAAAATCTCGTGAGCTCCGTTAGCGAAAGAAAACAAAAACACCACTTCAAGGTGCTATAATGAATTCATTATTTATTTATATTGGTGTTAAACCTACTGTATTCGAACTTCTCTATGGTTTATAAACTCTTTTGTAGCCATAGATTCATCAAAATAAGCAAACAACACACGAAAAACAGAATCTGCCAAAAACAGAACAGTCTGTAGTAATCTGTAGCTAACGCAAACTCTGGAACCCCAAAAATTCTAAAATAAATTTATGGACGTGAGGAATTTATCTATTAATAATATTCAAAATGAATTGACTAAATAGAACCTTCCAAAAAATGGCAGCAATTCTCGTGAGTGCTAAAGTTTCTATTTTTTACAGCAAGATCAAAGACTTTTCCCAAGTCTTCCCAAAAAATCTGTAGCTAGCGCAAGATCTGGAACCCCAAAAATTCTAAAATAAATCGGCAAATAATTAAATGTAAGTGAGGAATTTATATATTAATCATCTTCAAAAATAATTAACTAAATATCACTTTACAAATAAAAATGGCAGTAGTTCTCGTGAGCGCTAAAGTTTCTGTTTTTTTACAGCAAGTGTAACAAGACTTTCCCCAAGTCTTCCCAACGGTTCTACTTGGCACAAACACTAATTAAACACAAAAAACACAACCAAAACAGAGGCTAGATAAATTATTTATTACTAAACAGGAGCAAAAAGTAAGAAATAAAAATAAAATTGGGTTGCATCCCAACAAGCGCTATCGTTTAACGCCCCTAGCTAGACATAAAAGCGAAGATAGATCTAGGTATTGCCATCTTTGGTTTTAGGGAAGAAAAGAGCAAACTTATTATCTATGGAATTAATATTTCTATTTTGATAAAGAACATGGTTTTTAATGGTAGAATAAATATTAAGCATTTTACGGAAAATTGCATCTAAGCTAGCTTTCATCTCTTTGATAGATTCATTTTGGTAGGAAAGCAAAAGAGACATGGATTCAACCTTCTAATTCATGGGATGCCCAAATATGGTCTTCATCTTTTCATAAGTATCTACGGCATCCCCTTCAAGAAAACCTTCTTCAAAAATTAAATCTAGGACATGCTTAAACAAGAAGGTAGGGCAACATAAAAGCTCTTTAAGTAAATTTCAATTTGGTATTGGGGAACATAGCCGGCCCGGATCCTTAATAGTCTATACCAAGCATCTTTCAAAGATTCATCGAGTAAATAATGAAAAATTCCGGAATCATCTTCGTCAAAATTATTAAGATTCTCATTGATAACTTCAGTAGGTCTTTCCATAGCATCATTTTTATGAGTTTAGAGAGAATAGAAGGATTGTCAAAAGTACTAAAACTCGGGAGAGAACCCCCAACCCTTTTTGATTCCGACATGGTGAAATAAAGGAGAGCGGAAAAGAGATGGTGAATAAATCGGCAAGGGTGAAGCAGGGGAGAGGAAAACGAGAGGCAAATGGCAAATAATGTAATGCGAGGAATAAGGGTTTGTGATGGGTACTTGGTATGTCTTGACTTAGCAATGGTACCTAAAATGACTCATTGTTGGGAGTCAAATCTTGACTTGACTTGGCGCGAATCTCCCCAGCAACGGCGCTAGAAATCCTTCTTCCTACCTCTTGAGCACTGCGTTGGTTTTCCCTTGAAGAGGAAAGGGTGATGCAGCAAAGTAGCGTAAGTATTTCCCTCAGTTTTTGAGAACCAAGGTATCAATCCAGTAGGAGATCACGCTCAAATCCCACACACTGATGACCCACAAGTATAGGGGATCCATCGTAGTCCTTTTGATAAGTAAGAGTGTCGAACCCAACGAGGAGCAGAAGGAAATGATAAGCGGTTTTCAGTAAGGTATTCTCTGCCAGCACTGAAATTATAGGTAACATATAGTTTTGTGATAAGATAATTTGTAACGAGCAACACGTAACAAAAGGAAATAAAGTGCAGCAAGGTGGCCCAATCCTTTTTGTAGCAAAGGACAAGCCTGGACAAACTCTTATATAGAAGAAAGTGCTCCCGAGGACACATGGGAATTATCGTTAAGCTAGTTTTCATCACGTTCATATGATTCGCGTTCGGTACTTTGATAATTTGATATGTGGGTGGATCAGTGCTTGGGTGTCGTCCTTACTTGGACAAGCATCCCACTTATGATTAACCCCCATTGCAAGCATCCGCAACTACAACAGAAGTATTAAGGTAAACCTAACTATAGCATGAAACATATGGATCCAAATCAGCCCCTTACGAAGCAACGCATAAACTAGGGTTTAAGCTTCTGTCACTCTAGCAACCCATCATCTACTTATTACTTCCCAATGCCTTCCTCTAGGCCCAAATAATGGTGAAGTGTCATGTAGTCGACGTTCACATAACACAACTAGAGGAGAGACACAATACATCTCATCAAAATATCGAACGAATACCAAATTCACATGACTACTAATAGCAAGACTTCTCCCATGTCCTCGGGAACAAATGTAACTACTCACAAAGCATATTAATGTTCATAATCGGAGGGATATTAATATGCATATAGGATCTGAACATATGATCTTCCACCAAATAAACCGGCTAGCATCAACTACAAGGAGTAATCAACACTACTAGCAACCTACAGGTACCAATCCCAGACTTAGAGACAAGAATTGGATACAAGAGATGAACTAGGGTTTTGAGAGCAGATGTGCTGGTGAAGATGTTGATGGAGATTGGCCCCCTCCCGATGAGAGGAGCGTTGGTGATGACGATGGCGATGATTTCACCCTCTCGGAGGGAAGTGTCCCCAGCAGAACAGCTCCGCCGGAGCCCTAGATTGGTTCCACCAAGGTTCTGCCTTGTGGCGGTGGAGTCTCGTCCCGAAAGCTTTCTTATGATTTTTTTCCTCAACGAAAGACTCCATATAACAGAAGATGGGCATCGGAGGGCCACCAGGGGGCCCATGAGGCAGGGGGCGTGCCCAGGGGGTAGGGCACGCCCCCCACCCTCGTGTCTAGTGAGTGGCCCAACTCTAGTACTTCTTGCGCTCAGTATTTTTTTTATATTCTGAAAATAACTTCCGTGAAGTTTCAGGACTTTTGGAGCTATGTAGAATAGGTCTCCAATATTTGCTCCTCAGAATCTGAGCTGCCGGCATTCTCCCTCTTTATGTAAACCTTGTAAAATAAGATAGAATAGGCATAAGTATTGTGACATAATGTGTAATAACAACCCATAATGCAATAAATATCGATATAAAAGCATGATGCAAAACGGACGTATCAACTCCCCCAAGCTTAGACCTCGCTTGTCCTCAAGCGAAAGCCGAAATCGAAAAATATGTCCACATGTTTAGAGATAGAGGTGTCGATAAAAATAAAATACGGACATGAGGGCATCATGATCATTCTTAGAACAGCAGGTTATATAATTATTGGCATATGATCTCTTATGCTAGAGTAACAATTCAATCACTATGAATCATAAACTTCATTGAAAACTAACAAACTATCATCTCAGTCATTGAAGCAATTGCAATTTATCATAACATAGGAAAGAGTCAATATAAGAGCTTTTCAGCAAGTCCACATACTCAACTATCATATAGTCTTTCACAATTGCTAACACTCACGCGATACTTATGGGTATGGAGTTCTAATCGGACACAGAGAAAGATAGGGGCTTATAGTTTTGCCTCCCTACGTTTTACCTCAAGGGTATTGTCAACAATAATAGTTCATGAAAACTCACATCCCATTAGCCATATATACTAGGATCTTTCCAACATATTGTGCTTTCGAAAAGATAAAATGTAAAAAGGAAAGGTGAAGATCACCATGAATTTTGCATAAGGTAGGAGATAAAAGTAAAAGATAGGCCCTTCGCAGAGGGAAGCAGAGGTTGTCATGCGCTTTCAGGGTTGGATGCACAAAATCTTAATGCGAAAGAACGTCACTTTATATTGCCACTTGTGATATGGACCTTTATTATGCAGCCCGTCGCTTTTATTTCTTCCACATCACAAGATCCTACAAAGCTTATTTTCTCCCCACTAATAAGTCATACATATTTAGAGAGCAATTTTTATTGCTTGCACCGATGACAACTTACTTGAAGGATCTTACTCAATCCATAGGTAGATATGGTGGACTCTCATGGCAAAACTGGGTTTAGGGATATTTGGAAGCACAAGTAGTATCTCTACTTGGTGCAAATAATTTGGCTAGCATGAGGGGGAAAGGCAAGCTCAATCATGTTGGATGATCCATGACAATATAATTTATCTCAGATGTAAGAAAACATAACCCATTACGTTGTCTTCCTTGTCCAACGTCAACTCTTTAGCATTTCATATTTTTAATGAGTGCTCAAAATCATAAAAGATGTCCAAGATAGTGTATTTATATGTGAAGACCTCTCTTTCTTTATTACTTCCTATTAATTGCAATGATGACCAAAGCTACATTTGTCAACTCTCAACAACTTTTAATCATCATACTCTTTCTATGTGAAGTCATTACTCTCCATAAGATCCATATGATCTCTTTTATTTCTTTTTATTCTTTCTCTTTTTATTTTATTCCCTCAAGATCATAGCAAAATAATCAAGCCCTTGACTCAACACTAATCTTTATTATATAGCTCACGGACTCGATTACATAAAGGGATCATAAAGCAAAACTCAAAACTAGATCATACTAAAGCTTTATTCCACTAGATCAAGATTATCAAAAGGATCGAACTAAGAAAAATGGTAAAGATAAAAGTGATGATGATACGATACCGGGGCACCTCCCCCAAGCTTGGCAGTTGCCAAGGGGAGTGTCCATACCCATATGATTATGTCTCCTTTGTTGGTGAAGAAGATGGTGGTGATGATGAAGTAGGCTTCTCGTCCATCTTCCAAGGCATAGGCTCACCATCATAGAAGGATGAACGAGTCTCCAGGATCCTCAAATCTGTAGCCAAACTCATCCTCTTGAATCTATATTCATACTCACAGTTTTGGTTTTGCAGGTCGTAGATTTGGTCTTGGAGGTGCTCGATCTTCTCGTGAAGCTTGAAGATGGTCTCCCCAATGTTCTTGGCATCCAGCTTGTGGTTGTTGGTGAACTCCGCGATCATCATATGGTTGACGTCGATTCCGCGTTCCACCATCTCCTGGCACTTGAAAACTTGTTGCTCCATTGCCTCGAGCCTTGTCTCCACGCTTCCGGTCCTCCTTGGTCCCTCAGCATCGTGGATGTGCAGCATCCCCTCATGCATCTCAATGGTTTGAGGGTGTTGCGACACTTCCGCGAGGTAGGGGTTGATGACCTTCTCAAAAACTTGTCCTTGGGGGCACTTGGAGACGTCATGATGATCTAGATCTGTTAGAAAAACAGCTCGAAACAAGAACAGAGGACAATTGCGTGATACAGGAGTCAAAACCTTCGGGAGATTATATAATGAATTTTTACCGGCCAAAATACGTAACATGCAAGAAAACGGAGTCCAGAGAGCGTACGAGGTGCCCACGAGGCAGGGGGCGCGCCCTCCACCCTTGTGGATCCCTCGTGTCCTTCCCGGACTGCTTCTTATTTTTCTATTTTTCTAAATATTCCAAAACAGAGAAAAATTGCCATTAGAACTGTTTTGGAGCCGGTTTACTTACCGTGCCACATACCTATTCCTTTTCGGAGTCCGAAACATTCCGGAAAGTATCCATTATGTATTCCTCCGGGGTTACGGTTTCAATAACATTGGTTTCAACATTTATAGGATTACCTGAGATATAATGTTTGATTCTTTGACTGTTCACCACCTTCGGATTTGTTCCTTCGAAGTTGTTGATTTTTATAGCATCGGAATGATAGACCTCCTCGATAACATAAGGACCTTCCCTTTTAGAGAGAAGTTTTCCTGCAAAAAAATCTTAAATGAGAGTTGTATAGAAATACATAATCACCTACATTAAACTCACACTTTTGTATCCTTTTGTCATGCCATCTTTTAACTTCTTCTTTAAACAATTTGGCATTCTCATAGGCTTGGATTCTCCATTCATCAAGTGAGATAATGTCAAATAACCTTTTCTCACCGGCAAGTTTGAAATCATAATTGAGCTCTTTAATAGCCCAATAAGCCTTATGTTCTAGTTTGAGAGGTAGGTGACATGCTTTTACATAAACCATTTTATACGGAGACATACCCATAGGATTTTTATATGCAGTTCTATAGGCCCATAATGCATCATCAAGTATCTTGGACCAATTCTTTCTAGATCTAATAACAGTCTTTTGCAAAATTAATTTGAGTTCTCTATTACTCAATTCTACTTGACCACTAGATTGTGGGTGATAAGAAGATGCAATTCTATGATTAACATCATACTTAGCAAGCATTTTACGGAAAGAACCATGAATAAAATGTGAACCACCATCAGTCATTAAATACCTAGGGACCCCAAACCTCGGAAAAATAACTTCTTTAAGCATCTTAATAGAGGTATTATGATCAGTACTACTAGTTGGAATAGCTTCTACCCACTTAGTAACGTAATCAACAACAACTAAAATATGTGTATATCCATTAGAGGCAGGAAATGGTCCCATATAATCAAAGCCCCAAACATCAAATGGTTCAATAACAAGTGAATAATTCATAGGCATTTCTTGACGTCTACTAATATTACCAATTCTTTGGCATCCATCACAAGATAAGACAAACTTACGGACATCCTTGAAGAGAGTAGGCCAATAAAAACCGGATTGCAATACCTTATGTGTAGTTCTATCTCCAGCGTGGTGTCCTCCATAAGCTTCGGAGTGACACTTGCGTAGGATCTGTTCCTGTTCATGCTCAGGTACACAACGCCTAATAACACCATCTACTCCTTCTTTATAAAGATGTGGGTCATCCCAAAAGTAATGTCATAAATCATAGAAAAACTTTTTCTTTTGCTGGTATGTGAAACTAGGTGGTATAAATTTAGCAACAATGTAATTAGCATAATCAGCATACCATGGAGTAGTATGAGAAGCATTTATGACATTTAATTGTTCATCAGGAAAGCTATCATCAATAGGTAGTGGGTCATCAAGAACATTTTCTAACCTAGACAAGTTATCTGCAACGGGGTTATCACCTCCCTTTCTATCAATAATATGCAAATCAAATTCTTGTAGCAAGAGAACCCATCTAATAAGTCTAGGTTTAGCATCTTTCTTTTCCATAAGATATTTAATAGCAACATGATCCATGTGAATAGTTAATTTAGAATCAACAATATAAGGTCTGAACTTATCACAAGCAAATACAACTGCTAAGAATTCTTTTTCAGTAGTAGCATAATTTCTCTGGGCATTGTCTAGAGTTTTACTAGCATATTGAATAACATTTAATTTCTTATCAACTCTTTGCCCTTGAACAGCACCTACAGCATAATCACTAGCATCACACATAATTTCAAAAGGTAAATTCCAATCAGGTGGCTGAACAATCGGTGCAGAGATCAATGCTTTCTTAAGTATTTCAAATGCTTCTACACAATCATCATGAAAGACGAATGGTATATCTTTTTGTAATAAATTAGTCAGAGGCCGAGAAATTTTTGAGAAGTCCTTAATGAACCTCCTATAAAAGCTGGCATGACCAAGGAAACTTCTTATACCTTTGATGTCCTTGGGACACGACATCTTTTCAATAGCATCAACTTTAGCTTTATCAACTTCAATGCCCCTTTCTGAAATTTTATGCCCCAAGACAATACCTTCATTAACCATAAAGTGGCACTTCTCCCAATTCAAGACAAGGTTAGTTTCTTCACATCTCTGCAAAACTCGATCAAGGTTTCTTAAGCAATCATCAAAAGAGGATCCATAAACAGAGAAATCGTCCATGAAAACCTCATGAATATTTTCACAAATTTCAGAGAATATAGCCATCATGCATCTTTGAAAGGTAGCAGGTGCATTACATAAACCAAAAGGCATACGTCTATAAGCAAAAGTACCGAAAGGGCAAGTAAAAGTGGTCTTTGATTGATCATCAGCCGACACAGGTATTTGAGAGAAACTAGAATAACCATCTAGAAAGCAAAAATGTGTATGTTTGGATAATCTTTCTAGCATTTGATCAATGAAAGGTAAGGGGTAATGATCTTTTTTAGTAGCCTTATTTAATTTGCAGAAATCAATTACCATCCTATAACCTGTAATAATTCTTTGCGGAATCAATTCATCTTTATCATTAGGAACGATAGTAATACCTCCCTTCTTAGGAACACAATGGACAGGACTTACCCACTGACTATCAGCAATGGGATAAATTATACCTACCTCAAAGAGCTTTAGTATTTCTTTTCTTACCACTTCTTTCATCTTAGGATTCAGCCGTCGTGTGGTGATCAATAACTAGTTTGGCATCTTTCTCCAAATTTATTTTGGGTTGACATAGAGGGGGACTCATGCCCTTAAGATCATCAAGAGTATATCCAATAGCAGCACGGTGCTTCTTCAGTGTTTTCAATAATTTTTCTTCCCCCTTGTCTGAAAGGTTAGCACTAATAATAATAGGATATATCTTCTTTTCATCAAGATAAGCATATTTAAGAGTATCAGGCAATGGTTTAAGCTCAAACACGGGATCACCCTTGGGTGGAGGAGGATCCCCTAGAATTTCAACATGCAAGTTGTGTTTCAGAATAGGTCCCTGTTTAAAGAACACTTCATCTATTTCCCTTCTTTCATTCATAAACATATCATTTTCATGGTCTAGCAAATATTGTTCTAAAGGATCACTAGGAGGTACAACAATAGAAGCAAGACCAATAATTTCATCTTTACTAGGCAATTCCTCTTCACGGTGTTGTCTATGAAATTTAGAAAAGTTGAACTCATAAGACATATCACCTAAACCAATAGTAACAACATCCTTTTCGCAGTCTAACCTAGCATTAACAGTGTTTAAGAAAGGTCTACAAAATATAATGGGACAAAAGCTATATTGTGGGGAACCAAGAACAAGAAAATCAGCAGGATATTTAGTTTTCCCACACAAGACTTCAACATCTCTAACAATCCCAATTGGTGAAATAATATCTCTATTGGCAAGTTTAATTGTGACATCAATATCTTCTAACTCAGCAGGTGCAATATCATATTTGTATAAGTCAATAGGTATTGCACTAGCACTAGCACCCATATCTCACAAGCCATGATAACAATGATCTCCTATTTTAACAGAAATAATAGGCATGCCTACCACAGGTCTATGTTTATCTTTAGCACAAGTTTTAGCAATTCTAGCAGTTTCATCACAGAAATAAATAACATGCCCATCAATATTATCAGCCAAGAGATCCTAAACAAAAGAAATATTAGGTTCAACTTTAACTTGCTCAGGAGGTGTATAGGTTCTAATATTGCTTTTACGAACCACAGTTGAAGCTTTAGCATGATCTTTATAAGTGATAGTGTTTTCTTCAACTTTAATAGGTGTAGCTACTTTTACTTCTATGGGAGGATGATATTTAAACCACTTCTCCTTAGGGAGATCAACATGAGTAGCAAAAGATTCACAGAAAGAAGCTACTATCTCAGAGTCAAGTCCATATTTAGTGCTAAATTTACGGAAAACATCGGTATCCATAAAAGATTTAACACAATCAAACTTAGGTGTCATACCTGACTCCTTACCTTCGTCGAGATCCCAATCTTCAGAGTTGCGTTTAATTCTTTGCAATAAATCCCATTTGAATTCAATAGTCTTCATCAGAAAAGAGCCAGCACAAGAAGTATCGAGCATGGTGCGATTGTTGTCAGAAAACTGAGCATAAATTTTTTGAATAATCGTTTCTCTTGAGAGCTCATGATTGGGGCATGAATATAACATTGATTTAAGCCTCCCCCAAGCTTGAGAGATGCTTTCTCCTTCGCTAGGCAAGAAATTATATATATAATTGCGATCACGATGAACAAGATGCATAGGATAAAACTTCCGATGAAATTCCAATTTCAATCGTTTGTAGTTCCATGATCCCATATCATCACATAGCCTATACCATGTCAATGCATCTCCCTTCAAAGATAAAGGGAAGACCTTCTTCTTGATAACATCATTGGGCATACCTGCAAGCTTAAACAATCCACAAACATCATCCACATATATTAGGTGCTCATCAGGATGTAATGTTCCATCTCCTGCAAAAGGATTAGCTAGCAGTTTTTCTATCATACCCGAAGGAATTTCAATGTAGACATTTTCATTTTCAGTAGGTTCAGTAGGTTGAGTAGGTTGAGGAGAAACTCTTTGCTCTACTGGTCAAGGTGAAGATACCCCGAACAAGCCCCTCAAAGGATTACTTTCCATAGTAACAAGTGACAGTAAATTTCAGCACACTATATAAATTGTTCCTTACCAAATTCCACCTACCAAAGGTGCTTCACTCCCCGGAAACGGCGCCAGAAAAGAGTCTTGATGACCCACAAGTATAGGGGATCTATCGTAGTCCTTTCGATAAGTAAGAGTGTCGAACCCAACGAGGAGCAGAAGGAAATGATAAGCGGTTTTCAGCAAGGTATTCTCTGCCAACACTGAAATTATAGGTAACAGATAGTTTTGTGATAAGATAATTTGTAACGAGCAACAAGTAACAAAAGTAAATAAAGTGCAGCAAGGTGGCCCAATCCTTTTTGTAGCAAAGGACAAGCCTGGACAAACTCTTATATAGAAGAAAGCACTCCCGAGGACACATGGGAATTATTGTCAAGCTAGTTTTCATCACGTTCATATGATTCGCATTCAGTACTTTGATAATTTGATATGTGGGTGGACCGGTGCTTGGGTGCTGTCCTTACTTGGACAAGCATCCCACTTATGATTAACCCCCATTGCAAGCATCCGCAACTACAACAGAAGTATTAAGGTAAACCTAACCATAGCATGAAACATATGGATCCAAATCAGCACCTTACGAAGCAACACATAAACTAGGGTTTAAGCTTCTGTCACTCTAGCAACCTATCATCTACTTATTACTTCCCAATGCATTCCTCTAGGCCCAAATAATGGTGAAGTGTCATGTAGTCGACATTCACATAACACCACTAGAGGAGAGACAACATACATCTCATCAGAATATCGAACGAATACCAAATTTACATGACTACTAACAGCAAGACTTCTCCCATGTCCTCAGGAACAAACGTAACTACTAAGCATATTCATGTTCATAATCAGAGGGGTATTATTATGCATATAGGATCTGAACATATGGTCTTCCACCAAATAAACCGGCTAGCATCAACTACAAGGAGTAAACAACACTACTAGTAACCTACAGGAACCAATCCCGGACTTAGCGACAAGAATTGGATACAAGAGATGAACCAGGGTTTTGAGAGGAGATGGTGTTGGTGAAGATATTGATGGAGATTGGCCCCCTCCCGAGAGGACCATTGGTGATGACGATGGCGATGATTTCCCCCTCCTAGAGGGAAGTGTCCCCGGCAGAACAACTCCGCCGGAGCCCTAGATTGGTCCCGCCAAGGTTCCGCCTCGTGGCGGCGGAGTCTCGTCCTGAAAACTTGCTTATGATTTTTTACTCAACAAAAGATTCCATATAGCAGCAGATGGGCATCGAAGGGCCACCAGGGGGCCCACGAGGCAGGGGGCGCGCCCCCCACCCTCGTGGCTGGTGAGTGACCCCACTCTAGCACTTCTTGCACTCAGTATTTTTTATATATTCTGAAAATAACTTCCATGAAGTTTCAGGACGTTTGGAGCTGTGTAGAATAGGTCTCTAATATTTGCTCCTTTTCCATCCCAGAATCCCAGCTGCCGGCATTCTCCCTGTTTATGTAAACCTTGTAAAATAAGAGAGAATAGGCATAAGTATTGTGACATAGTGTGTAATAACAGCCCATAATGCAATAAATATCGATATAAAGCATGATGCAAAATGGACGTATCACGCACCTACACAAACAAATAAGAACCTTGCAACCAACGCGATAAAGGGGTTGTCAATCCCTTCACGGTCACTTACGAGAGATAATATTTTTGGTATTTTTATGATAAATATGCAAAGTAAAATAAAAGGCAAAAGAAATAAATAAGTATTGGAAGATTAATATGATGGAAGATAGACCCGGGGGCCATAGGTTTCACTAGTGGCTTCTCTCAAGAGCATACGTATTACGATGGGTAAACGAATTACTGTCGAGCAATTGATAGAATTGAGCATATTTATGAGAATATCTAGGTATGATCATGTATATAGGCATCACATCCGTGACAAGTAGACCGAAATGATTCTGCATCTACTACTATTACTCCACACATCGACCGCTATCCAACATGCATCTAGAGTATTAAGTACATAAGAACAGAGTAATGCTTTGAGGAAGATGACATGATGTAGAGGGATAAACTCATGCAATATGATATAAACCCCATATTTTTATCCTCGATGGCAACAATACAATATGTGCCTTGCTGCCCCTGCTGTCACTGGGAAAGGACACCGCAAGATTGAACCCAAAGCTAAGCACTTCTCCCATTGGAAGAAAGATCAATCTAGTAGGCCAAACCAAACTGATAATTCGAAGAGACTTGCAAAGATAAACCAATCATACATAAAAGAATTCAAAGGAGAATCAAATATTGTTCATAGATAAACTGGATCATAAACCCACAATTCATCGGATCTCGACAAACACACCGCAAAAGAAGATTACATCGAATAGATCTCCAAGAAGATCGAGGAGAACTTTGTATTGAGATCCAAAGAGAGAGAATAAGCCATCTAGCTAATAACTATGGACCCGTTGGTATGAAATAAACTACTCACACATCACCGGAGAGGCCATGGAGTTCATGTAGAGGCCCTTCGCGATCAATGCCCCCTCCGGCGGAGATCCGGAAAAGGCCCAAGATGGGATCTCTCAGGTACAGAAGGTTGCGGCGGTGGAATTAGGTTTTCGTGGTGCTCCTGGATGTTTGGGGGGTACATGGACTTATATAGGAGGAAGAAGTACGTCGGTGGAGCAGCGAGGGGCCCTCAAGGGTGGAGGGCGCGCCCAGGGGGTAGGCGCGCCCCCTGCCTCGTGCCCTCCTTGATCGTTTCTTGACGCACACTCCAAGTCTCTTGGATCACGTTTGTTGAGAAAATCACGTTCCTGAAGGTTTCATTTAGTTTGGACTCCGTTTGATATTGCTTTCTTCGAAACCCTAAAATAGGCAATAAAATATCAATTTGGGCTAGGCCTCTGGTTAGTAGGTTAGTCCCAAAAATGATATAAAAGTGTAAAATAAAGCCCATTAACATCCAAAATAGATAATATAATAGCATGGAGCAATCAAAAATTATAGATACGTTGGAGACGTATCACACCCATCACTACTTGGGCGCAAATGAAGGATGTCATGAGAGCACATTTTGTCCCAACCTACTACAATCGTGACCTCTTCAAGAAACTTCAACTCCTCAAGCAAGGAACAAAGAGCGTTGAAGAATACTACAAAGAAATGGAGATTGCCATGATAAGAGAGAATGTCACGGAAGATGATGAGCAAACTATGGCACGTTTCTTAAATGGACTCAATCATCCTATCAAGAAGATTGCCGACTTGTAACCATACTCGAACCTCATCGAGCAAGTGCATCAAGCTACCAAGGCGGAATGTCAAGTGCAAGATGACTTCAAATATGCCAAGTTCTCATCCAAGTCCTATGGTTTCTCCAACCCTCAAGCTTCAACGACTCCGACATCTTCTACCTCAACCAAGCCATCTACAAGCAACCGCGACAAGTCAAGTTACAAGAAAACTTCGACAACCTCAAGTCATCCTCCTACTCCAAGCAACTTTAAGCCGAGAGCTTCATCATCCTCTACCCCAAATGACAAGATCATCAAGACAAGTTCCTTCAAATGCTTTACATGCGGCGGCCGAGGCCACAAGTCCTTTGAGTGTACCAACAAGCGAACCATGATCCTCAATGACGATGGTACAAACGACTCCATGAGTGAAGGAGAAATGGAAGCACTTGAGCAAGTGGCCATGCACCTGCAAGTGAACGAATATGAAGAGGAACAAGTCTTTTGTGACGAAGATTCAAGCCCCGCTCTCGTTGTCTCCAAGGTCTTGACTCTTCAACATCAACAAGAAGAAGACCAAAGATGCCATATCTTTCATACCAAGGCCGGCATCAATGGAAGGTCCGTCAAGGTCATCATCGATGGAGGGAGCTGTCATAACTTGGCAAGTGAAGAACTATGCTCCAAGCTCCAATTGGTCAAGATGAAGCACCCACATCCCTACAAATTTCAATGGCTTAGCGACTCGGGCACTATCCAAGTCGAGCATAGAGTGCAAGTCCCCTTCAAAATCGGAGCTTACGAAGACACTTTGGAGTGTGATGTCGCTCGAATGACCGGTTGCCACCTTCTTCTTAGGTGACCATGGCAATTTGATCGAGCTGTCATCCACAATGGTCGTACGAATCACTATATCTTCAAGATGAAAGGAAAGGAGTACGTACTTCGACCTATGTCTCCAAGCCAAGTGATCGCCGACAAGCAAGTCACCCATTGTGGAGAGAATAGTGAGAGAGCGAACCACCAAAAAGAAAGTGAGCGCCACAAGCCCAAATCGAGTGCCTCCACGATGAGCAACAAAAAGAACTTAGTTCTATTTGCCACCAAAAGTGAGATAAGAGAAGTGTGTGAGAACCCATCAAGTGTCATGCACTATGTCCTTTTGTGCAAGGACGAGACACCAAAAGCTAACACCTCTCACAATCTACCTTTAGTATTATCTTCTCTATTGCAGGAATTCCAAGATGTTTTCCCCGACGAGCTACATCCGGGTCTACCTCGTGGACGAGGCATCGAGCACCAAATCGACCTCATCCCCGGAGCTCCCCTTCCTAACAAGGCTCCCTATCGCGTCATCCCCGAGGAAACTAAAGAGATCCAACGGCAAGTACAACAACTCATCAACAACGGCCATGTATGAGAAAGTTTGAGCCCTTGTGCAGTCCCGGGAATCCTTGTTCCCAAGAAAGATGGTACATATCGCATGTGTTCCGATTATCGTCCTATCAATGCTATTACCATGCGTTATCGTTACCCTATTCCACGCCTAGATGATATGCTTGATGAGCTTAGTGGAGCCACCATTTTCTCTAAGATTGACCTTAAAAGTGGTTACTATCAAATACGCATCCAAGAAGGTGATGAATAGAAAACCGCATTTAAGACCAAATTTGGCTTATATGAATGGCTTGTTATGCCAATGGGTTTATCTGAAGCACCCGGTACTTTCATACAACTAATGCATTTTGTTTTTCAACCTTATATTGGTGTATTTGTTGTGGTATATTTTGATGATATTCTTGTCTTTAGCAAATCTCTAAAAGACCATGTCACCCACCTTCGTACCGTGCAACAAACTCTTAGAAAAGAGCACCTTTATGCTAATATGGACAAATGCATTTTCGGTGTTGACAAGCTTGTTTTCTTGGGTTTCGTTGTGTCTTCTAAGGGTGTTCATGTAGATGAATCTAAGATCAATGTATTAAAACTTGGCCTCAACCAACCAACTTGCAACAAGTGCGTAGTTTCCTTGGTTTAGCCGGTTTCTATCGTGGATTTGCGAAGGATTTTAGCACCATTGCTTCACCTTTGCATGCTTTGAGTAAGAAAAATGCACCTTTTGTTTGGGGACCATCCCAAGACACCGCTTTCAATGAACTTAAGAATTTGCTTACTCATGCTCCTATGCTTGCATGACCCAATTTTGACAAAACTTTTGAAGTTCATTGTGATGCTAGTGGTAATGGCATAGGAGGTGTGTTAATGCAAGAGAAGCGCCCTATTGCTTACTTTAGTGAGAAACTTTCCAGAGCGCAACTCAATTACCCCATCTATGACAAATAGCTATATGCTTTAGTGCGAGTTTTGCATGAGTGGGAACATTATCTTCTACCTCATGAATTTGTCATCCATACCAATCATGAAACGCTCAAGTATCTTAAGGGACAAACTAAGTTGAACAAGCGTCATGCTAAATGGAGTGACTTCATTGAGTCATTTCCTTATGTCATAAAGTATATCAAAGGCAATCAAAATGTTGTGGCGGATGCGCTTTCCCGTATATGCATGCTTGTTACTCAACTTGAATTGAATGTCATAGGCTTTGAGCACATAAAAGACTTGTATGCGCATGATCCTACTTTTGCTATTCCTTATGCCAAATGTTTGACGCATACATCTTGGGAACGCTATTACATCAAGGATGATTATCTTATGAGAGCTAACAAACTTTGCATCCCCGAGTCTTCTCTTTGCTTGTTACTTTTGCAAGAATCACATGGAGGAGGACTAATGGGACACTTTTGATGCGACAAGACAATTGCTATGCTCTCCAAGAACTATTTCTGGCCCAAGATGTTCTGCGATGTCAACCGCTTCACCAACCGATGCTCTACATGTTGCAAAGGTAAGTCTAAAGCTCAATCCCATGGTCTATATACACACCTTCCAATTCCATACCACCCACGGGAAGATATTAGCATGGATTTTGTGCTTGGTTTTCCTATGACTAAAAATGGAAAGGATTCTGTGTTTGTTGTTGTGGACCGATTCTCTAAAATGGTTCATTTCATTCCTTGAAACAAGATAGACGATGCTTCACATGTTGCCAATCTTTTTTGTAGGGAAATCTTGCGTCTACATGGAGTGCCAAAGATGATTGTCTCGGACCACGACGTCATGTTATTGAGTTACTTTTGGAAGACCTTATGCGCCAAGCTCGGAATCAAGCTACTTTTCCCCATGGCATACCATCCACAAACCAACGGCCAAACAGAAGTGACGAACCGGACACTCTCCACTCTACTACGTGTGTTGATCAAGAAGAACATCAAGGAGTGGGAGGAGTGTCTACCCATCGCCGAGTACGCCTACAACCGCGCAAGACATTCGACTACTGGCAAGTCCCCCTTCGTGGTCGTCTACGGCTTCAACCCGTTGTCCCCATTGGACATTCTTCCTCTACCACTACAAGAGAGCACCAATAAGGACGCGAGTGCACGAGTGAACTATCTCAAAAAGATCCATGAAGATACAAGGCACACCATCGAGCGCCAAGTACAACTACTCGCGACTAAGCTCAACGTCAACATTGGAGATCTTGTGTGGCTACACCTTCGAAAGGAACACTTCCCCAACGAATGCAAGTCCAAACTTCTACCATGAGCCGATGGACCCTTCAAGGTGCTTGAACGCTACAACAACAACGCCTACAAGATCAACATCCCACGCGACAAGTACTCCGTGAGTGACATCTTCAATGTCAAACATATCTCCCCGTACCATTGTGATGAGGATTTTGATCCGAGGTCGGATCTTTCCCAAGGGAGGGGAGATGATGCGGAGCATCCCAAGGTCATCCCCATGGACCTACCTACATCTCCCGCGACACCACTTGGACCAATGAAAAGAGCTGGTGCAAGAGCTATCGCGAATGAGGTACCAAGGAAGCAACCAAGGAGAAGTTACGGCGCAAGATGGACATCAAGAGCATGAAGAGAATCTGCCCAGCCTAGAAGTACCGGTACAACCGCTCAACCACCACCCAACTACCGGCCAAACTTCTGTGATCGAGCGGTGCAAGGCCGGTACAGCACCGGTTTATCCCCGTAACAGCCTCTGGACCGGTAGAACGGCCCCAAGCACCGGTACAACCGCTGAGCACATCCGGAAACACCTCCAAGAAGCAGTACCTGAGCGCCCAGCGATACAACCGCCCCCATGACCGGTACAACCGCCCTTCCTATGCACAGTGAGAGGGCTTTCACCCCATGTATCCCCAACTTACCCCTTGGACTATATATACTTGTCTCTTAGCTCTGTACTAGGGTTAGCATTGTGTTAGCTCATATGTGAGATAGAGCTTCGCTCATCCATCTGGATCTACTCCATCGTGAGGGACCAACACCTCTTCGGAGAAGATCCACTTGGATTCAAGATCCCTAACGGGAAGACATCAAGACCTCCTCACGAAGAAGAACCGGTTATCCTATGTATCGTCCTTTGTTGGATTCGGATCTTGTATCTCTTTGTGTTTCGAGGATCTAGCATATGTGTGATCTTTCTTGTTGGTTTGAGTGATTCTCTCGTGTTTCCCCTCATGTTCTTCGTATTCTTCGCGGGATCCGCTCCTTTCATGAAAGATCGGTCGTACAGGGTTCCAACCTACATCACATAGGTTTCACTAGAGGCTTCTCTCAAGATAGAAAATATTACGGTGGGTGAACAAATTATTGCCGAGCAATTGATAGAAAAGCGCAAAGTTATGATGGTATCTAAGGAAATGATCATGAATATAGGCATCACATTCGTGTCAAGTAGACCGGAACGATTCTGCATCTACTACTATTACTCCACACATCGACCAACTCCTGCCTACATCTAGAGTATTAAGTTCATAAGAACAGAGTAACACATTAAGTAAGCTGACATGATGTAGCGGGATAAACTCAAGCAATATGATGAAAACCCCATCTTGTTATCCACGATGGCAACAATACAATGCGTGTCGGTTCCCCTTCTGTCACTAGGATCAAGCACCGCAAGATTGAACCCAAAGCAAAGCACTTCTCCCATTGCAAGAAAACCCAATCTAGCTGGCCAAATCAAATCGATAGTTCAAAGAGACTTGTAAAGATATCAAATCATGCATAAAAGAATTCAGAGGAGATTTAAATAATGTTCATAGATAAGCTAATCATAAATCCACAATTCATCGGATCTCGGCAAACACACCACAAAAAGTATTACAGCGAATAGATCTCCAAGAACATCGAGGCGAGCATGGTATTGAGAATCAAAGAGAGAGAAGAAGCCATCTAGCTACTAGCTATGGGCCTGTAGGTCTGTGGTAAACTACTCACTCTTCATCAGAGAGGCGATGGTGTTGATGTAGAAGCCCTGTATGATCGAATCCCCCTCTATCAGGACACAGGAAAAGGCCCCTAGATGGGATCTCATGGGTACAGAAGGTTGCGGTGGTGGAAAAGTGGTTTCGTGGCTCCCTTGGAAGGTTTTGGGGTATTTTAGAATATATAGGCAGAAGAAATAGGTCGTTGGAGTCAAGAGGGGCCCACAAGGGTGGGGGGCGCGCCCTCTGTCCTTGTGGGTTCCTCGTGGCTTCCCTGACATGTACTCCAAGTCCTCTGGATGTCTTCTGATCCAAGAAAAATCATCGTGAAAGTTTCATTCCGGTTGGACTCCGTTTGGTATTCCTTTCTTTTGAAACTCTGAAACAAGGAAAAAACAGGAACTGTCACTTGGCTCTCGGTTAATAGGTTAGTCCCAAAAATCATAATAGCATACTAATGCATATAAAACATCCAAATCAGATAATATAATAGCATGAAATAATCAAAAATTATAGATACGTTGGAGACGTATCACTATGCCATTCATAATTTCTTGGTATAAGGTAAAAGGAATAGCACTCACACTAGCACCCAAATCACATAAACCATGATAACAATGATCTTCTATTTTAACTGAGACAACAGGCATGCCAACAATGGGTCTATGTTTATCTTTTTCATCGAGTTTGGCAATTCTAGCGGCTTTATCACAGAAGTAAATAACATGCCCATCAATGTTTTCTACCAGGAGATCTTTAACCATAGCAACACTAGGTTCTACTTTGATTTGTTCAGTAGGTTTAGGTACTCTAATATTAATTTTGCGAACCACATTTGAAACCTTAGCATTTTCCTTTATCTTAACAGGGAAATGTGATTTTTCAATATAAGTAGTAGGAACAACTGGGTCAACATTGTAAATAATAGTTTCATCTTTAGCTATGACCGGTTCTTTAGTTTCTTATATAATAGGGGGGGTCATATCTGAACCACTTCTCCTTAGGGAGGTCAACGTGAGTAGCAAATGATTCACAAAAAGAGGCTATATCTCAGAGTCAAGTCCATATTTAGTGCTAAACTTTTGAAATGCATTGGTATTCATAAAAAAATTAACACAATCAAACTCAAGATTAATACCTGACTCTTTACCTTTGTCGAGTTCCCAATCTTCAGAGTTGTGTTTAATTCTTTCCAAAATATCCCACCTGAATTCAATAGTCTTCTTCATAAAAGAACCAGTACAAGAAGTATCGAGCATGGGTTGATCATCACGAGAAAGCCGAGCATAAAAGTTTTGAATAATAATTTCTCTCGAGAGCCCATGATTGGGGCATGAATATAACATTGACTTAAGCCTCCCCCAAGGTAGAGCGATACATTCTCCTTCACGAGGCCAAAAATTATATATGTAATTTTGATCACGATGAACTAGATGCATAGGATAAATTTTGGTGAAATTCCAGTTTCAATCGATTCCAGTTCCAGGATCCAATATCATCGCATAGCCTATGCCATGCCAGTGCTTTTCCCTTCAAAGATAAAGGGAAAACCTTCCTCTTAGCTTCATCTCTGGATAAACCTGCAAGCTTAAATAATCCACAAATTTAATCCACATATATCAAGTGCATATCAGGATGTTCCCTTCCATCTCCTGCATAAGGATTAGCTAGGAGTAGTTCTATCATACCCGAAGGAATTTCATAACCAATATTTTTAGTAGGTGCAGTAGGTTGAGGGGCAACAAACTGTGGTTCCGGTCGAGGTGAAGATACCCCCAAACAAACCCCTCAAAGCATGATTCTCCATAGTAACAAGTGACAATAAATTTCAACACATAGTAATAATTTTTCCTTACCAAAAGCGCTTCACTCCCCGGCAATGGTGATAGAAAAGAGCCTTGATGACCCACAAGTATATGGGATCAATCATAGTCCTTTTGATAAGTAAGAGTGTCGAACCCAACGAGGAGCAAAAGGAAATGACAAGTGGTTTTCAGCAAGGTAATCTCTGCAAGCACTGAAATTATAAGTAACGAGTAGTTTGATAACAAGATAGTTTGTAACGAGCAAATAATGGTAACATTAAATAAAGTGCAGCAAGGTAGCCCAATCCTTTGGAGGCAAAGGACAGGCCAAAACGGTCTCTTATAATAAGCAAGGCGGTCTTGAGGGTACACTGGAATTTCATCTAGTCACTTTCATTATGTTGGTTTGATTCGTATTTGCTACTTTGTGTTGGGAATTGTTGCATGAAAACAAAAAACAATCTATGCACACGCAATGATCTATCCATGGAGATGTATAGCAATGAGGGGGGGAGTGTGTCTACATACCCTCGTAGACCATAAGCGGAAGCGTTTAACAACGTAGTTGATGTAGTCAAACTTCTTCTAGCTCCGACCGATCAAATACCGAACGTACGACACCTCCGATTTCTGCACATGTTTAGCTCGGTGACGTCCCTCGCCTTCTTGATCCAGCAAGATATCAAGGTAGTAGATGAGTTCCATCAGCATGATGGCGTGGTGACGGTGATGGTGAAGTGATCCTCGTAGGGCTTCGCCTAAGCACTACGAAAATATGACAGGGGAAGTAAATGGTGGAGGGGGGCGCCGCACACGGCTAAAAAATTGTTTGGTGTGTGTTAGGGCGCCCCCCCCCCCCCACATATATATATATAGGTGGGAGGGAAAGGGGAGGTACCCAGGAGGCGTCCAAGTAGGCCGAATCCTACTTGGGGTCTCCCCATGGCTGGCGCCCCCTGCCTTATTTGCCGGAGGGGGAAGGAAAGAGGAGGGACGAGGGAAGGAAGGGGGAGGTCGAATCCCCCCTTTCTTTCTCCCTTCCCCTATTTCCTTCTCCTTTGATTTGGCCCATATGGGGGCGCACCAGCCCCTTGTGGCTGGTGTGTTTTCCCTCTTGGCCCATAAGGCCCATATCATTTGACGGGGGTGCCCGGAACCCCTTCCGGTGACCCGATATGTACCCGTTACCCTCCAGAACACTTCCGATGTCCGAATACCATCGTCCTATATATAAATCTCTACCTCTCGACCATTTCAAGACTCCTCCTCATGTTCGTGATCTCATCCGGGACTACAAACAACATTCTGTCACCAAATCACATAACTCATGTAATACTATATTGGCATCAAACGTTAAGCATGCGGACCCTATGTAACGCCCTCGATGCGTCTATATCTCCTACGTGTCGAAGCACGACTTAGAGGCATAGCCGCATTGAAAGCAATGTCGCAAGTAAGGTAATCTTCACAACAACCCATGTAAATAAATAAAAGGGGAAAAGGTACATAGCTGGCTTACACTCGCCACGTCACACAAATACATGAATAACATTACATTCATCCAATACACTCATGGTCCGACTACAGTACCAAAATAAAGATCAATCCCCACATGCGACACGGTCCCCGATCGCCCCAACTGGGCACCACTACTGATCATCTAGGAAAGACACGTAGTAACGGCGAGAGTCTTCATCGAACTCCCACTTCAGCTCGGTCATGTCATCTGGAACGGTATCATCGGTCCCTCCATCTGGTTTGGAAGTAATCTGTGAGTCACGGGGACTCAGCAATCTCGCACCCGCGTGATCAAGACTATTTAAGCTTATAGGTAAGGCAAGGTATGATGTGGAGCTGCAGCAAGCGACTAGCATATATGGTGGCTAACCTATTTGCAAAAGAGAGCGAGAAGAGAATGCAAAGCACGGACGAACAACTATGATCAAGAAGTGATCCTAGAACAACCTACGTCAAGCATTACTCCAACACCGTGTTCACTACCCGGACTCCGCCGAGAAGAGACCTCACGGTTACACACGCGGTTGGTTCATTTTAATTAAGTTAAGTTTCAGGTTATCTACAACCAGACATTAACAAATTCCCATCTGCCCATAACCGCGGGCACGGCTTTCGAAAGTTCAAATCCCTGCAGGGGAGTCCCAACTTAGCCCATCACAAGCTCTCACGGTCAACGAAGGATATTCCTTCTCCCAAGACAATCCGATCAGACTCAGCATCCTGGTTACAAGACATCCTCGACAATGGTAAAACAAGTCTAGCAACACCGCCTGAATGTGCCGACAAATCCCTATAGGAGCTGCACATATCTCATTCTCATGGCACACTCAGATGAGCCAAACGTCAGGTAGGCCAGCCCAGAGTTGCCCCTGGTAGCCCCGGATATCGCTCAGTTGGAGCAACACTTAGAGAAGCACTGGCCCGGGGGGGTTAAAATAAAGATGACCCTTGAGTCCGCGAAACCCAAGGGAAAAAGTCTAGGTGGCGAATGGTAAAACCATTGTTGGGCATTGCTGGAAGAGTTTTATTCAAGGCGAACTGTCAAGGGGTTCCCGTTATGACCCAACCGTGTAAGGAACGCAAAATCCAGGAACATAACACCGATATGACGGAAACTATGGCGGCAAGAGTGGAACAAAACACCAGGCATAAGGCCGAGCCTTCCACCCTTTACCAAGTATATAGATGCATTAAGATAAAAAAGATAATATTGTGATATCCCAACAATAAAACATGTTCCAACAAGGAACGAATCTCCAATCTTCACCTGCAACTAGCAACGCTATAAGAGGGGTTGAGCAAAGCGGTAACATAGCCAAACAACGGTTTGCTAGGACATGGTGGGTTAGAGGTTTGACATGGCAATTATGGGAGGCATGATAAGCAAGTGGTAGGCACCGTAGCATAGGCATAGCAAAAGAGCGAGCATCTAGCAAGCAAAGATAGAAGTGATTTCGAGTGTATGGTCATCTTGCCTGCAAAGTTGTCAGAGTTGACTTGATCCTCGTAAGCGAACTCAACGGGCTCCTCGTTCACGAACTCGTCTCCCGGCTCAACACAAACAAGAACAACAAGCAAAAGGGAGCACAATCAACCACGTGCAATGTTCAAGCAACATGATGCAAACATGGTATGATATGCTGGACGCGGTATGTGATGCATATGCGAGATTTGGAAAGGAATGAATGAACCTGGCCTCAACTTGGAAATCCAAGAGTGCCACTGGAAAGGTGAGTTGATTTCGGTTGAAATCGATATAAAGATCACCGGAATCGGATGCACGGTTCGGAAATGGCAACAAAACAAATATGGCACCGGTCTGTGATAATCAGCAAGTGACCAACTAAATGCATCAAGATAGATATGCTACAGCACTCAAACATGACAACAAAATACATGGCAGGGATCCACTAATGATGCTTGACAAAATATGAACACTGATCTACGGCTAATTCATCCATTAATAGGTTCAAACAAGCATGGCAAAAAAGCAAATGATAACAGGTTTCAGACTTAGTGAAATTAACACAAGTCTGGAATTTATCATCGGGAAGCACACTTTAGAGCATGATAACTACACGCTACAGGAACTTAACATGGCAAAGAAAGGCATGGCATGAAGCTACTCAAAGCACTTAACAAAAGTCCCTTAGTGACCTTGAGCCAAAAGGGATCAGAAAATACAATTGCAAGCATGTGAACATGGCAAAATCATAAACAGATTCAGACTTAGTGAAAAACTAGAGCATGCAAAACAACTAACGAGTAGGCATGTTTACGAGCTTGATGCACTCACTACATAGCATGGCATGACAAACTAAGGATACACTCATCAAGAAGACATGGCATAGGAGCTATACATGGCAAGAACAATATCATAGCATGCACGGATCAATAGCAACATCCTCGGCAAAATCGCTAAACATGTCAACAATCTGCCAGGATCATTTTATAGCAAAAGTAGAGCTCGATTGACTCAAGCTAGGGTGCTCCATAAATGCAAACAAAGACATGGATGGATAGAGAACCATAATGTTAACAGAACATCCTTATTGGTCATCCTCAAAAGAGGCACGGATCACTAGGAAACAACATGAACATATGGCATAACAACAAAATCAGGACAAGGACTTAGAGAAATTCTAAGTCCCTGAAATCTGCATTACCGATTACGCTACTTTGCAAGCTTGTGCTAGTCACCACAAAGATCACAAAAATACATGGCAAGCACCTCTGTAAAGATGGCATGGCATATAACAAAACACATGTAGAGCTCAGGATCATATCATGCACACATTAATCATGGCAAAAATGACAAAAGGCTATTTGCTGAAATATATCTGACAAATTCATACCATAGCCCTATTCCAACAGCATTTCGGGCATCAAGATGAGCTCAAATGAAAATGATGCAATGAGATGAAATGATGTACTCATCGAGATGAACATTTCGATATGCTACACGCACGACTCGGAGTTATCGATGCAGAGTTATGACAGGTCAAAGTTTGCAAAAAAATACTAAGAGGGGGAGAAGTCAACTGAAAACTAGGGTTCTTCGGCACGCGAACCGATGCGGCGGCGGATCTCGCCGGAGTTTGACCCGGAGATCGCCGGAGTGGGCGGAGGTGGTAGATCCGGCCGGATCCGGACCGATCCGGGCGTGGGGCGGCGTAGGGAGGACGGCGGCGACCTTCTCCACGGGGACCGGCGACCCCAGGCGACGGCGGCGGCTCTCCGGCGTCGAGGGGCGTGGCGGAGGCAGACGCCGGCGCCGGCGAGAGGCTCGGGCGGCGCGGAGAAGAAACCAGGCGGCGGCGGCTCGGGCCCTCGGGGGCCCTACGCGGGCCGGGGGGGCCGCGCGCGGTGGAGGCTGGCGGGCGACAGGTGGCGGGTCGCGGTTGGTGGCGGCGGTAGTGTCCGGCCGGACCGGACGTTGTCCGGCGGCGGCGACAGCAAATTTTAGGGTTTGGGAAAAAGGAGATCCGGGAATTTCGGGAGGGGTTCTATATATAGAGGTAGAGGGGGCTAGGAAGCTCTAAATGAGGTGCGGTTTGCGGCCACGCGATCGTGATCGAACGCTCTAGATGAAGGGAGAGGTTTAAGTGGGTTTGGGGCCAAATTGGAAGGGTGTTGGGCTGCAACACACACGAGGCCTTTTCGGTCCCTCGATTAACCGTTGGAGTATCAAACGAAGTCCAAATGGTATGAAACTTGACAGGCGGTCTACCGGTAGTAAACCAAGGCCGCATGACAAGTCTCGGTCCAATCCGGAAATGTTTAACCCCCACACACGAAAAGAGGTAGAAAGGACCACCGGAGGACATAGGAGCGCTGGAATGCAAAACAGACAATGGGAAAAATGCTCGGATGCATGAGACGAACACGTATGCAAATGCAATGCACATGATGACATGATATAAGATGCATGAAAAAGACAACAACACACGGAGACAAAAACCCGACAACGAAGAAATACAATTACTTAGCGCCGGAAACGGCAAGAGTTGGAGTACAGATAAGGTAAATTACATCCGGGGTGTCACACCCTACGGGTTCAAGAACTATGTAGACATGACCGAGACACCTCTCTGGTCAATAACCAATAGTGTAACCTGGATGGCCATATTGGTTCCTACATATTCTATGAATATGTTTATCGGTCGAACCATTATGAAAACATACGTAATTCCCTTTATCCATCCGTATTTTACTTGTCATAGATTCAATCGTTGGTATCTTCATACCTAGTTCAATCTCGTTACCAGCAAGTGTCTTTACTCGTTCCATAATACATCACCTCGTGACTAACTCCTTGGCCGTTTGCTTGCAAGCTTATGATGTGTATTACCGAGAGGGCCCAGAGATACCTCTCCGATACTCGGAGTGACAAATCCTAATCTCGATCTATGCCAACTCAACAAACACCTTCGGAGATACCTTGTAGAGCATCTTTGTAATCACGCAGTTACATTGTGACGTTTGATATCACACAAGGCATTCCTCCAGTATCCGGGAGTTCCATAATCTCATAGTCGAAGGAATATATATTTGACATGAAGAAAGCAATAGCAATAAAACTGAACGATCATAATACTAAGCTACCGGATGGGTCTTTTCCATCACATCATTCTCCTAATGATGTGATCCCATTATCAAAATACAACTCATGTCCATGGTTAGGAAACTTTAACCATCTTTGATCAGCGAGCTAGTCTAGTAGAGGCTCACTAGGGACACGGTGTTTGTTTATGTATTCACACATGTATAAAGGTTTCCAATTAATACAATTCTAGCATGAATAATAAATCGTTATCATGAATAAGGAAATATAAAATAACAACTTTATTATTGCCTCTAGGGCATATTTCCTTTAGTCTCCCACTTGCACTAGAGTCAATAATTTAGATTACATTGTAATAAATCTAACACCCATGGAGTTTTGGTGCTGATCATGTGAAAGGATCGATATGGTTGACTAGAGGGGGGTGAATAGGCAACTAAATTTTTTTAGCTTTTCTTTAACAATTTAAACTTTGCATCAAAGTAGGTTGTCTAGATATGAAACTAGGTGAGCAACCTATATGATGCAACAAAGATAGGAACACAAGCAAGCAAGAGATATATCACAAATAAGCTTGCACAAGTAAAGGCACGAGATAACCAAGAGTGGAGCCGGTGGAGACGAGGATGTGTTACCGAAGTTCCTTCCCTTTGAGGGGAAGTACGTCTCCGTTGGAGCGGTGTGGAGGCACAATGCTCCCCAAGAAGCCACTAGGGCCACCGTATTCTCCTCACGCCCTCACACAATGCGAGATGTCGTGATTCCACTATTGGTGCCCTTGGAGGCGGCGACCGAACCTTTACAAACAAGGTTGGGGCAATCTCCACAACTCAATTGGAGGCTCCCAACGACACCACGAAGCTTCACCACAATGGACTATGGCTCCACGGTGACCTCAACCGTCTAGGGTGCTCAAACACCCAAGAGTAACAAGATCTGCAAGGGATTAGTGGGGGGAATCAAATTTCTCTTGGTGGAAGTGTAGATCGGGGCCTTCTCAACCACACTCGAGCAAATCAACAAGTTTGATTGGCTAGGGAGTGAGATCGGGCGAAAATGGAGCTTGGAGCAACAATGGAGCTTAGGGTTGGAAGAGGTAGTCAACTAGAGGAAGAGGACACCCCTTTTATAGGTTAGGACAAAAATCCAACCGTTATCCACCTACCAGCCCGCGACCAGCGGGACTACCGCCCTAGACCAGTGGTACTACTGCAGGGCCACGCGGTACTTCCGCTTGCTGACAAGCGGTACTACCGCAAGGCCACGCGGTACTACCGTGAGGACCCACGATACTACCGCAGCAGCAGCAGCTAGGGCAGACCTGTAGCACAAGGGCTGAGGGAGGTACTGCCGCGGGCACGGTACTACCGCTCCCCCTTGCGGTACTATCGCAAGGCAGGAAACCCCTAGCCTGGGAAGAGCGCGGATAAAGATACATCCGTGCCTACTTCCGCCGGTAAACGGAAGAAGCAAAAATCCGACATAGTACTACCGTAGAGGAGCGGTACTACCGCCAGGCAGCTGAGCCAGGCCGCGCACGGTACTACCGTGCAAGGGATGCGGTAGTACCGCAGTGGCGCGGATGTAAAAAATTACATCTGCCCCTACTACCGCGAAGGAGTGGTACTTGGCCTGGGGGCCACGGTACTGCGGCTCCATAGGAGCGGTACTACCGTGGGCACCTGCGGTACTACCACGCTGAAGTGCGGTACTACCGCTCAACAAGGAGTAATACTACCGCAAGCCCACCAACAGCAGCCAGGACAAGGAAAAGAGGATCAATGGAGGATGCTCCAAAGTGGAGGGGAAAGGAGGGGACAAGGAAGAAAACGTGTATGTGATGATTCCACCCAAACCTTTCTGACGCGGTCCCCCTCTTGATAGTACGGCTTTCCTACGACTCAAATCCACCAAAAAGAAACGTAGAAAAGACACCGTCTTCAACAGTCTTTGAGGGGCACCAAAACGTCTTGTGCTTAGCGATGAAACGTCTGGGAAACTCAAGGCACACGATTAGTCCGCAAAAGCATTGTCATCAATCACCAAAACACCTTAGGGATAAATATGCCCTTACAATCTCCCCCTTTTTGGTGGATTGATGACAATACGAGATTTGCACAGAGGAAATAACGTTAAGCAAATGCAAACCCGTCCTCTCTAGAATATAGACGGGCTCCCCCTAGATGTGTGCTAACTAGATGGGTGCTTTGGACTGCACGGCACACATACTAAGATCAAAGCTCCCCCTATATTATAGAGACAAGGCATATCTTGCAAAAGTAAGGCTAACACTAGACAAGATAGTAAATACGAGCATAACAAGTAGCACAATCATAAGCTCACTAGGATAGAATAGAGTGCATATGTCTTACACCATATGAAGGATAAGTCTCAAAGGCGCAAACTAAACCAAAGCAAACAAGGTCCAAACGACAAAGCAAACACCAAAGATGACACGACTCGCAATCACACAAATCCCTACACTCTCTCACCCTTTGGCATCGAGACGCCAAAAAGGCAGAGAGGACACCTACACACAAGGGGTGGCTCAGGCAGAGAAATCATCCCAATGCTCCTCGTGCTCCTCGTCAGACTCGGCGGCGGGGACGGTCTCCTCGATGTCCTCCTCAGAACTAGTCCACTTGAAACCTTGCTTCGCCATCCATGCAGCCTCTGGCGTGATGGCATCCTCAGAACCGCCAGAGACATCCTCTCCAAAGAGCCTCATGACCTTCTTGTCGCGGTGGCGACTCTCCTTGGATGCCACGTGAGTCCTGTACTGCCCCTTCGCCTGCATGCAGAAGAGAGTCTTCATCTTGTCCTTCAACTTCTTGGCCCACGACGGCTCAGAGGAAGGTGGGGAAGACCTAGCAGCACGGTCCTCAGCAACATCCTCTGCACCAGCCTCCTCCTCACCAACAGCCCTCCTAGCAGCAGACGCCTCAGCACGAGTAGTAGTGTTGGCCCAGTTGGGCTTGACGCGGAGACTGATGGACTCATGCCGAATCCAGTCTGGAGCAAGGAACTCATCACCAGGGTACATCTTCTCCCAAGTCGTGGAGATCAACAGAAACAGGTATGGTCCATAGATAGGTACCTTGCGGGTGTACACCGCAAACCGAAGCTCACACCACATGATGTGTGAGACATCAAGTGGCTGAGTCTGAGACGAACGTGCCTCCGCGCACAGGAGCATCATGTCCACCAGATAGGAATGAACCTTGTCCTTGTCGCCAATGCGAGGGAACAGAGTGTTGCGGAAGATGCGATGCATGATATCCAGAAAAGAGTTCAGCACCCAAGTCGACTTACCACTGGGAAGCACCTTCTCAACATAGTACGGCTGAAGCAAGTTCTTGTTAGCAGACTCAGAATTGGCGTGGGGGCGAACACCAACGGGTGTGTGAAGCCCGTCATCAGGAACGTGGAGCAGACCCATGAACTCCTTCCAGGTAGCAGACAACTGACGGCCATTGGTCATCCAGGTCATCCTCCGCTCATCCCCGGGGTGAAAGTGAACTGAGGCAAAGAACTGACAGATAAGCTCAGGATCATAGTCAAGGTGGAAAGAGATCACATGTTCAATACCGAACTGCTCCACCAAATCCAGAGCTTCTCCAAAGTAGTCACGAAACTTGTCCTTCCTCATGTGATTCATGTCTATCCACTTGACATCCACGTAGGTGTTCTGCTTGTTCTTGATTACATCCAGATAAATGACAGCCTGCTGCTTGGTCCAAAACAACTCAGTGCCTCTGAGAATAGCACGAGCATTCACATAAGGGTTGATCTTCCGGCGTTCGATGTACTCATAGAGGGGAATCTCGTCCATGCCCTTAGCAGGTTCCTTTTGCTTACTGGCAGTGGTCTTGACATTGCGCTTGGGGGCATTGTAGCCCTCTGGTGCTTCATCTTGAAGATTGCGCAGTCGCTTGGAGCCAGTGTCACGACTGGGATTGGAACGGCGAGAGCCACCACCTAAGACACAAGAGAAAGCACACACAAAGTGCGAGAAGAATCAATGCAAAGACCATGGCAAAGCAAGGGAAACAAGTAGAAAGCATACGGGATAACTGCCACGAGGAAGATGGGACAACAACGGTAGTGCCGCCTGGTCGTGCGGTACTAAAATTTTAGTACCGCTCCTAGTCGCGGTAGTACCATGTGAGGATACGGTAGTACCGTGGCTTGGAGCGGTAGTAAGACCTTAGTGCCACAGAACATGCGGTAGTACCGCACCGAACGGGCGGTAGTACCGGACAAGCGGTAGTACCACACTAGTAGCACGGTAGTACCACACCGCGTTAGATCCGAACCTACTTTTGAATCTGAGAAGACGCACGAAACCATGGCGGAACTACAGTTGATCAAATCTACCACGGGACAATATATCAAGTATAATTTCTATGCAACACAACTCTCCTACAACCTTCTCTTGCAAAGACTTGGCCTAAAATCTCAAGAACACAAGCATCTCCCCAAAAACCTAGAGACAAGAGAACCAACAAGAAAGAGAGGGATTTGGGGAAAAACCTTGGTCCATGGCAAGAGGAAGTGGTGGGGAACGATCCCACCAGTCAGAATCCAAGGAGAGCAGCCGGAGACGGAGATCCGGTGAGGGACTCCAGCCCCGTTCTTGAGCGAGAGAGAGAGAGAGAGAGAGAGAGAGAGAGAGAGACGAAGTGGGGAAAACTGACGAATGGGTATGGGGGAGTTAGAACCCCCTGTTCCCATCCTTATCCCCACGCGCCTCCGACAGTGCGGTAGTACCGCGTATCATCGCGGTAGTACCGCTTGGGCAGAAGAACCGCACCAAATAGGTAGTACCGCCCTCCCAAGTGGTAGTACCGCGCTGGGCCGGTAGTACCGTACTTCCCACACACGGTAGAACCGTGGCATGCCATAGTACCATGAGCTCAAGAAGAAGCCATTTCCAAACATAGGAAAAGAGAGGTCTTCGCAAGGAAACTTCAAACGAACAAAACACCTCACAACAAACTCAAACACGAAGGGAAGAAGGGGCAAAATGACAACAAGAGACGACCACGAGACATAACCTCTCCAAAGAGAGGGTGGTGGCCGGAGCCACCTATGTTTGAGTCAATTGGTATGGCACTGCGAAGAATTATCCTTGGGCCCATGACCAAAACTCGTCTTTGAAGCACAAGTACCATCAAAAAATGGCTAATGTGAAAGATTTGATCAATTTATGCATAATGGGGGGAGGGAGAGTTCATTGAGAGAACAACACTCCCCCTATGTCCATGCCTACATCTAAACAAGACAACAAGTTGAGTGTGGTGGGGTGTGCAAGGGTTCAAGAAACATTGCTCAAATCAATGATATTTAGCTCATGCCTTAACTCGCGAAATCTTGCTTCATCCAACGGCTTCGTGAAAATATCTGCAAGGTTATCATGAGTGTTGACGTAGTTGATCTCAATATCCCCTCGCCTAATGTGATCCCGGATGAAGTGATACCGAATCTCAATATGCTTCATCTTGAAGTGTTGCACCGGGTTGAGAGAAATCTTGATGGCACTTTCATTGTCACACCAGAGAGGCACTTTGCCACAAATGACACCGTAATCCTTTAAAGTTTGCCTCATCCATAAGAGTTGTGCACAACAACTACCGGCCGCTACATACTCCACTTCGGTGGACGAGAGAGACACACAACTTTGCTTTTTGGAAGACCAACTCACCAAAGATCAACCAAGGAATTGGCACCCTCCGGAAGTGGACTTCCTATCCACTTTGTCTACCGCCCAATCGGAATCCGAATACCCTACAAGCTTGAAGTTTGCTCCTCTTGGGTACCATAAGCCAAAGTTTGGGTGCAGCTTGACCGCCACATAGTGACTTTCCTTAGGTGCAGCTTGAAACCGTGCACAAATTCCCACACTCAACATGATATCCGGTCTAGATGCACAAAGGTAAAGCAAGGATCCAATCATGGAGCGATATACCTTTTGATCCACCGCTTTACCATTGGGATCTATGTCAAGTTGGCACTTGGTGGGCATTGGAGTGGAAGCCGGCTTTACATCACTTAGCTTGAATCTCTTGAGCATGTCTTGAGTGTATTTGGCTTGGTTGATGAAGGTTCCTTCTCTTCTTTGCTTCACTTCGAACCCTAGAAAGAACTTCAACTCTCCCATGAGCATCTTGCTTGTTCTTAAATATCCACTTGGTTCCAATGACATTCTGGTTCCCCATTGGCCTTGGCACCAATCTCCACACCTTGTTGTACTCAAAGTTGTTGAGTTCTTCATGCATGGCATTAAGCCAATCTGGATCTTCGAGTGCTTCATATACCTTTTGGGGTTCAACACAAGAGACAAACGCGTGATGTTCACAATAGTTTGCCAATTGTCTATGAGTTCTTACCCCCTTTTGAATGCTTCCAAGTACATTCTTCATGAGATGACCCTTGGTGGAGAGCTTGGAAGCAATCTTGGCGGCACGACGCTCCAATTCCTCCTCGGTGGTGAGTTGAGGAGCGGTCACTTGATCATCTTGAGCGACGTCTTGAGCTTGTTCTTGATCTTGAACTTGCTCGAAGGAGAGAACCTGACCTTGGTCATCACTTGGTGTGTCAACACCGTCTTGAGCATGATCTTGCCCTTGGTCTTGTTCACGAGGATGAGGGCCTTCACTTTGTTCTTCGGAAGCATGTGGGCCTTGGGTTGGTGATGGCTCCACTTGAGTGGAGCATTGTCCTTCTCCTTTGGCCACAAGGGGTTCCTCAATGGGTAGGATAAAACCAACACCCATTCTTCTTATGGCTTGGGGAGGAATTTCATCACCTACATCACAAGTGCCACTTTGCTCCACTTGGGAGCCGTTATTCTCATCAAACTCCACGTTACACGTCTCCTCAATAAGTCCCGTAGATTTATTGAGGACACGGTAAGCATGAGAGTTTGTAGCATAACCAACATATATGCCCTCATAAGCTCTAGCCTCAAATTTAGACAACCGAACACCTTTCTTGAGAATGAAACACTTACACCCGAACACCCGAAAGTACTTAAGGTTGGGCTTGTTACCGGTGAGTATCTCATATGGAGTCTTGTTCAAGCCCTTGCGGAGGTAGAGCCGATTGGATGCATGACACACGGTGTTGATGGCTTCTGCCCAAAAGTTGTATGGAGACTTGAACTCCGCCATCATGGTTCTTGCCACATCCATCAACGCCCGATTATTCCTCTCCGCAACACCATCTTATTGAGGGGTGTAAGGTGCGGAATATTGATGCTTGATCCCCTCATCACTAAGAAACTCATCCAATGTGTAGTTCTTGAACTCAGTGCCGTTGTCACTTCTTATTGTCAAGATCTTTGCATTGTGTCGACGTTGTGCTTCATTTGCAAAGTCAATGATGGTTTGTTGGGTCTCGCTCTTCCTTTTGAAAAAATACACCCAAGTATATCTTGAGTAGTCATCCACAATCACCAAGCAATACTTCCTACCCCAAGACTATCAAAGGATGGAGGCCCAAAGAGATCCAAGTGAAGGAGCTCCAAAGGCCTCTTTGAGTAAATGATAGTCGTGGGAGGGTGAGCCTTCTCATGAAGCTTTCCTTCGATACAAGCACTGCAGGCACGATCTTTCGCAAAACTAACATTCGTTAGTCCATGGACATGGCCCCCCTTGAGAAGACTTTGCAAAGATCTCATATTGACATGGGCTAAACGGTGATGCCAAAGCCATCCCACGTCAACTTTAGCCATTGGGAACGTCACGGTCTTAGTGGGTCGCTCCGAAAAGTTAATCACATATAGACCGTTCTCGACGTGCCCAACAAAGGCTACTTTAAGTGTATTGCTCCACAAGAGAGCCATGGTATCAATTACAAACAAAGTGGCAAAGCCCATGATTGCAAGTTGACGAACGGAAAGTAAATTGTCTGCAAGGGACTCAACAAGCATGACCTTATCGATCGTGAGATCATGAGAGATGACAACCTTGCCAAGTCCCAATACCTTAGAAGATGAGGCATCACCCCACTCGACATTGGTGGGCATAGATGGAATCTTGTGCACGTCCACCACCAAGTCCTTGCTTCCGGTCATATGATTTGTAGCTCCACTATCAAGCAACCATGACCCCCCACCAGAAGCAAACACCTACAAGAGATCAATGCTTGGTTTTAGGTACCCATTTTGTAATGGTCCTTTGATGTTAGTAACAAGGGTCTTGGAAACCCAAATAGACCATTCAATGTACTCGTGAGGAGAACCAACAAATTTGGCATAGACATGCCCATCACTAGCACGACATAACACATAAGAAGGATTAAAGTCGCCGGCTTTGTTGGGAGGGGTGACATTTCCCTTTTTGACACCATCACCCTTCGCATTGTTCTTCTTCTCCTTGGAAGCACTCTCTCCCTCCTTCACAAACGTTTGCTTGAGAGGAGGAGGTCGTTTGGTCTTGTTATCCTTCTTCTTGTTCTTGGGGTTGGGTGCGAACCCAATCCCCTCCTTGGCCACAACTCCCTTTTGATTTCTCAAAAGGTCGTTTAGGTTCTTCTCACCTTGTATGCATGACACAAGGCCTTTCTCAAGTTGCTCCTTCAACTGAACATTCTCCTCAATAAGATGCACATGCTCACAACAAGGGTTAGTAGCATTTGCATTATCCATTAACACCATACGAGGAAAAGTGGCTTTCTCCTTGGTTAGCTTCACTTGGAGTTGATCATGAGACTCCTTCAGGGTAGCATGAACACCCTTCAAGACTTTGTGAGCCTTGTCGAGAATGTAAAACTCATCTTTGAGTCTAGCAAGATCAACCCCAATCTTTGCCTTCTCAGAGATTAGCACACAAGAAACAACAAGCGCATGATCAAGATATTTCTTTAATTTAGCATGATCATCGTTGTGAAACTCCTCAAGAGCCAAACGAAGACCACGCTCTTCCTCAAGGGAATTGGAAAGATCTGAAATCTCATCGGCATAGTCACGACTATGCCCCTCCATCTTAGGGATGGTATCTTCGTGAGCCTCGATCATGTCATTGGCTTCACCAAGTTGTTCCAAGAGAGCAACAAAGTGCTTCTTGGATTTACCCTTGAGTTTACCCATAAAGGCCTCAAACTCATTCACCTCCACATTATTTCCCTCATGTTCATCAATGCTATCCGTCGAAGAGGGATGATTAATGATGGTAGTTTTGATGTTGGGGGTTACCTTGTTGGTGGCTTTAGCCATGAGGCACTTGGCGGTGATGCTCTCATTGGGTGAGTCAAAGAGAGACACCCGTGGAGTTGTCGCAATGGCAATGGAGGCCATGGCAACCGACTCACCATCTTCATCATCATCCTCATTGTACTCTTCTTGTACCACCAATGCCTTGAGAGGAGTCTTCGAAATTGCCCTTGTTGGGGAATGACTTGGCCTTGTCCTTTCGGATGAGCTTGCCACCATTGTCTTCCCTCTTCTCATAAGGGCACTCCGCAACAAAGTGACTTACATTGCCACAATTGAAACAAGTCCTCACTCGTTGCTTGCCCTTTGTGCCACTTGAAATGTTCTTGTTGAAGTTGGGCCTTGAGTTTTCTTGCTCCAAAATTGCCTTGAAGCAAGGGCCATGTGTTCATGATAGGCATACTTCGTATCTTCGAGGTTACTCTCCTCTTCTTCCTCTTCGTCCTCTTCCTCCATACTAACCTTGGCCTTTAGAGCAAGGTTGGGTTTCTTTACTCTTTGAGAGCGAAGTACCGCATTGTCGGCGGTCTTGTCCAAGATGCTCATAGCAACGAACTCATCCAACACATCACTTGAGGACAAGGTGTGGAAGTCCGGCCTTTGACGAATGACGGAGGACATGGCTTTGTGGTAGGGCATCATTGCCTTGAGGAATTTGCGCTTGATCCAATTGTCATCCGTGTCCTTGCTTCCATGATCTCGGAGCGAGACCGCGAGTTTGGTTACCCTCCGATAGAGCTCACGAGGTTCTTCATCTTCTTTCATTGCAAACTCATCGGCTTCATCTTGCACCACTTCATAGTTGGAGCGTTGAATGCTTGTGCTTCCCCGGTAGAGGGAGACCACTTGGCGCCAAGCATCTTTAGCCAAGGAGTAAGGCCGGAGATGAGGAAGGTCTTCGGGTGGGATAGCTTCTTGAATGATGAAGAGAGCATTCTCATTGAATTGATTATCCACGGCTTCTCTAGGAGTGAAGTTGCTTCGGTCATGCGGATAGAAACCTTCTTCAATGATTCTCCAAAGGTTAGTGTTCACATGATTTAAATGACGCTTAAAATGATAGACCCAAGAGTCAAATTCAACATTCTTCTCAATCTTAGGGGCCGGCCTGGCATGATTCAAATGAGTGGAAGGGAGAGGTCCATCATAGACAAGTGGAGGTTCCACATGGGCAAAGATGCCGGTGCCACTCTTACCACTAGTAGGAAGGGCTTTCTCGCTAGTAGCTTCCCCCTTATCGGAGGTAGCATCCGTCACCTTGTTGGTGGGATCACCCACTTTCAACGGTGCAGTGGAAATTTTAAGCTCTTCTAAGAAATCTTTAAACATGCTTTTGACCTCGGTCGTCATGGAGGTCTTCAATGTGTCCAATGCCACATTGAACTCCTCACGAGAGACCGCGGTTCCCCCATCTCCCGTAGAAGATACCGGATTTGCACTGGAGTGCTCCTCCTCACCTTCTACGATGTCAACCATACTCTTCGGACGGTAAAGTCCTTAATAAAGAGACGAGGCTCTGATACCAATTGAAAGGATCGATATGGTTGACTAGAGGGGGTGAATAGGCAACTAACAATTTTTAGCTTTTCTTTAACAATTTAAACTTTGCATAAAAGTAGGTTGTCTAGATATGCAACTAGGTGAGCAACCTATATGATGCAACAAAGATAGGAACACAAGCAAGCAAGAGATATATCACAAATAAGCTTGCACAAGTAAAGGCATGAGATAACCAAGAGTGGAGCCGGTGGAGACGAGGATGTGTTACCAAAGTTCCTTCTGTTTGAGCGGTGTGGAAGCACAATGCTCCCCAAGAAGCCACTAGGGCCACCGTATTCTCCTCACGCCCTCACACAATATGAGATGCCGTGATTCCACTATTGGTGCCCTTGGAGGTGGCGACCGAACCCTTACAAACAAGGTTGGGGCAATCTCCACAACTCAATTGGAGGCTCCCAACGACACCACGAAGCTTCACCACAATGGACTAGGGCTCCGCGGTGACCTCAACCGTCTAGGGTGCTCAAACACCCAAGAGTAACAAGATCCGCAAGGGATTAGTGGGGGGAATCAAATTTATTGACCGCCACATAGTGACTTTCCTTAGGTGCAGCTTGAAACCGTGCACAAATTCCCACACTCAACATGATATCCGGTCTAGATGCACAAAGGTAAAGCAAGTATCCAATCATGGAGCGATATACCTTTTGATCCACCGCTTTACCATTGGGATCTATGTCAAGTTGGCACTTGGTGGGCATTGGAGTGGAAGCCGGCTTTACATCACTTAGCTTGAATCTCTTGAGCATGTCTTGAGTGTATTTGGCTTGGTTGATGAAGGTTCCTTCTCTTCTTTGCTTCTCTTTGAACCCTAGAAAGAACTTCAACTCTCCCATGGAAGACATCTTGAACTTAGAGGTCATGAGAGCGGCGAATTCCTCATTGAAAGCTTTGTTAGGGGAACCAAAGATAATGTCATCAACATATAGTTGGCATACAAACAACTCCCCTTTGACCTTCTTAGTAAAAAGACTGGGGTCGATTAGCCCAACTTCAAACCCACGATCTTGTAACAACTCGGTAAGGTGGTCATACCACGCACGTGGGGCTTGTTTAAGCCCATAGAGTGCCTTATCGAGTTGATACACATGATCGGGAAAGTAGGGATCCTCGAACCCGGGGGGTTGCTTGACATAGACCAACTCATTAATAGGACCATTAAGAAAAGCACTCTTCACATCCATTTGTTGCAACTTAAAGTTGTGATGAGAAGCATAAGCAATCAACAAACGAATGGATTCCAGGCGAGCAACGGGAGCAAAGGTTTCACCGTAGTCGATACCCTCGACTTGGGAGTAGCCTTGTGCCACCAATATTGCCTTGTTGCGAATGATGGTCCCATAAGCATCTTGCTTGTTCTTAAATATCCACTTGGTTCCAATGACATTCTGGTTCCCCGTTGGCCTTGGCACCAATCTCCACACCTTGTTGTACTCGAAGTTGTTGAGTTCTTCATGCATGGCATTAAGCCAATCCAGATCTTCGAGTGCTTCATATACCTTTTGGGGTTCAACACAAGAGACAAAAGTGTGATGTTCACAATAGTTTGCCAATTGTCTACAAGTGCTTACCCCCTTTTGAATGCTTCCAAGTACATTCTTCATGAGATGACCCTTGGTGGAGAGCTTGGAAGCAATCTTGGCGGCACGACGCTCCAATTCCTCCTCGGTGGTGAGTTGAGGAGCGGTCACTTGATCATCTTGAGCGACGTCTTGAGCTTGTTCTTGATCTTGAACTTGCTCGAAGGATAGAACCTGACCTTGGTCATCACTTGGTGTGTCAACACCGTCTTGAGCATGATCTTGCCCTTGGTCTTGTTCACGAGGATGAGGGCCTTCACTTTGTTCTTGAGAAGCATGTGGGCCTTGGGTTGGTGATGGCTCCACTTGAGTGGAGCATTGTCCTTCTCCTTCGGCCACAAGGGGTTCCTCAATGGGTAGGATAAAACCAACACCCATTCTTCTTATGGCTTGGGGAGGAATTTCATCACCTACATCACAAGTGCCACTTTGCTCCACTTGGGAGCCGTTATTCTCATCAAACTCCACGTTACACGTCTCCTCAATAAGTCCCGTGGATTTATTGAGGACACGGTAAACATGAGAGTTTGTAGCATAACCAACAAATATGCCCTCATAAGCTCTAGCCTCAAATTTAGACAACCGAACACCTTTCTTGAGAATGAAACACTTACACCCGAACACCCGAAAGTACTTAAGGTTGGGCTTGTTACCGGTGAGTATCTCATATGGAGTCTTGTTCAAGCCCTTGCGGAGGTAGAGCCGATTGGATGCATGACACACGGTGTTGATGGCTTCGGCCCAAAAGTTGTATGGAGACTTGAACTCCGCCATCATGGTTCTTGCCGCATCCATCAACGCCCGGTTCTTCCTCTCCGCAACACCGTCTTGTTGAGGGTGTAAGGTGCGGAATATTGATGCTTGATCCCCTCATCACTAAGAAACTCATCCAAGGTGTAGTTCTTGAACTCGGTGCCGTTGTCACTTCTTATTGTCAAGATCTTTGCATTGTGTTGACGTTGTGCTTCCTTTGCAAAGTCAATGACGGTTTGTTGGGTCTCTCTCTTCCTTTTGAAGAAATACACCCAAGTATATCTTGAGTAGTCATCCACAATCACCAAGCAATACTTCCTACCCCCAAGACTATCAAAGGATGGAGGCCCAAAGAGATCGAAGTGAAGGAGCTCCAAAGGCCTCTTTGAGTAAATGATAGTCGTGGGAGGGTGAGCCTTCTCATGAAGCTTTCCTTCGATACAAGCACTGCAGGCACGATCTTTAGCAAAACTAACATTCGTTAGTCCATGGACATGGCCCCCCTTGAGAAGACTTTGCAAAGATCTTTGCTAAGTGATGTCAAGCCGGCTTCCACTCCAATGCCCACCAAGTGCCAACTTGACATAGATCCCAATGGTAAAGCGGTGGATCAAAAGGTATATCGCTCCATGATTGGATCCTTGCTTTACCTTTGTGCATCTAGACCAGATATCATGTTGAGTGTGGGAATTTGTGCACGGTTTCAAGCTGCAGCCGATCCAGGCCGCGCACGGTACTACCGCGCAAGGGATCCGGTACTAACGCAGTGGCGCGGATGTAAAAAATTACATCCACCCCTACTACCGCGAAGGAGCGGTACTTGGCCTGGGGGCCATGGTACTGCGGCTCCAGAGGAGCGGTACTACCGTGGGAACCTACGGTACTACCGCGCTGAAGTGTGGTCCCGTGGTACTACCGCTCAACAAGGAGCAGTACTACCGCAAGCCCACCAACAGCAGCCAGGACAAGGAAAAGAGGATCAACGGAGGATGCTCCAAAGTGCAGGGGAAAGGAGGGGACAATGAATAAAACGTGTACATGATGATTCCACCCAAACCTTTCCGATGCAGACCCCCTCTTGATAGTACGGCTTTCCTACGACTCAAATCCACCAAAAAGAAACGTAGAAAAGACGTTGTCTTCAATAGTCTTCGAGGGGCACCAAGACGTCTTGTGCCTAGCGATGAAAGTCTGGGAAACTCAAGGCACACGATTAGTCCGCAAAAGCATTGTCATCAATCACCAAAACACCTTAGGGATAAATATGCCCTTACATCATGTTTTGCGCGTGGAAGAGCCTCAGTCAATGGGTCTACTACATTCAGATTCGTATGTATCTTGCAAATTTCTATGTCCTCCTTGACTTGATCACGAATGGAGATGAAGCGTCTCTTGATGTGTTTGGTTCTTTTGTGAAATCTGGATTCGTTTGCCAAGGCAATTGCTCCAGTATTGTCACAAAAGATTTTCATTGGACCCAATGCACTAGGTATTACACCTAGATCGGATATGAAATCCTTCATCCAGACTCCTTCATTTGCTGCTTCCGAAGCAGCTATGTACTCCGCTTCACACGTAGATCCCGCCACGACGCATTGCTTGGAACTGCACCAACTGACGGCTCCACCATTCAATATAAATATGTATCAGGTTTGTGACTTAGAGTCATCCGGATCAGTGTCAAAGCTAGCATCGATGTAACCATTTACAACGAGCTCTTTGTCACCTCCATAAACGAGAAACATATCATTGGTCCTTTTCAGGCACTTTATGATGCTCTTGACCGCTCTCCAATGATCCACTCCTGGATTACTTTGGTACCTCCCTACCAGACTTGTGGCAAGGCACACATCAGGTCTGGTACACAGCATAGCATACATGATAGAACCTATGGCTGAGGCATAGGCAATGACTTTCATTTTCTCTCTATCTTCTGCAGCGATCGGGCTTTGATTCTGACTCAACTTCACACCTTGCAACACAGGCAAGAACCCTTTCTTTGACTTATCCATTTTGAACTTATTCAAAACTTTGTCAAGGTATGTGCTTTGTGAAAGTCCTATTAAGCGTCTTGATCTATCTCTATAGATCTTGATGCCTAATATATAAGCAGCTTCACAGAGGTCTTTCATTGAAAAACTCTTATTCAAGTATTCTTTGATGCTATCCAGAAATTCTATATCATTTCCAATCAACAATATGTCATCTACATATAATATCATAAATGCTATAGAGTTCCCACTCACTTTCTTGTAAATACATGCTTCACCGAAAGTCTGTATAAAACCATATGCTTTGATCACCTCATCAAAGCGTAAATTCCAACTCCGAGATGCTTGCACCAGTTCATAGATGGATTGTTGGAGCTTGAACACTCTGTTAGCACCTTTAGGATCGACAAAACCTTCTGGTTCCATCATATACAACTCTTCTTTAAGAAATCCATTAAGGAATGCATTTTTTACGTCCATCTGCCGAATTTCATAATCATAAAATGCAGCATTTGCTAACATGATTCGGACTGACTTAAGCATCGCTATGGGTGAGAAGGTCTCATCATAGTCAACCCCTTGAACTTGTCGAAAACCTTTTGCGACAAGTCGAGCTTTGTAGACGGTGACATTATCATCAGCTTCAATCTTCCTCTTGAAGATCCATTTATTCTCAATGGTTTGCCGATCATCGGGCAAGTCCACCAAAGTCCATACTTTGTTCTCATACATGGATCCTATCTCATATTTGATGGCCTCAAGCCATTTATCGGAATCTGGGCTCATCATAGCTTCTTCATAGTTTGTAGGTTCTCCATGGTCTAGTAACATGACCTCCAGAACAGGATTACCGTACCACTCTAGTGCGGAACGTGCTCTGTTCGACCTACAAGGTCCAGTAGTAACTTGATCTGAAGTTTCATGATCATCATCATTAGCTTCCTCTCTAGTTGGTGTAGACATCATGGGAACGGATTTCTCTGATGTGCTACTTTCCAAATTGAGAGAATGTACAATTACCTCATCAAGTTCTACTTTCCACCCACTCACTTCTTTCGAGAGAAACTCCTTCTCTAGAAATGCTCCATTCTTAGCAATAAAGATCTTGCCTTCGGATCTGTGGTAGAAGGTCTACCCAATTGTTTCCTTAGGGTATCCTATGAAGACGCACCATATCTAATAAAGTACGGTTACGACGTTCGGACACACCATTACGTTGTGGTGTTCTAGGTGGTGTGAGTTGTGAAACTATTCCACATTATTTTAAATGAAGGCCAAACTCGTAACTCAAATATTCGCCTTTGCAATTAGATTGTAGAAACTTTATTCTCTTATTACGATGATTCTCCACTTCACTCTGAAATTCTTTGAACTTTTCAAATGTTTCAGGCTTGTGTTTCATTAAGTAGATATACCCATATCTGCTCAAATCATCTGTGAAGGTCAGAAAATAATGATACCCCTCAACACTCATTGGACCGCATACATCGGTATGTATTATTTCCAATAAGTCATTAGCTCGCTCCATTGTTCCGGGGAACGGAGTTTTAGTCATCTTTCCCATGAGGCATCGTTCACAAGTATCAAATAATTCATAATCAAGTGATTCCAAAATCCCATTTGCATGGAGTTTCTTCATGCACTTTACACCAATATGACCTAAACAACGGTGCCACAAATATGTTACACTATCATTATCAACTTTGCATCTTTTGGCATCAATATTATGAATATGTGTATCACTATAATCGAGATTCAACAAAAATAGAACACTCTTCAAGGGTGCATGACCATAAAAGATATTATTCATATAAATAGAAGAAACATTATTCTCTGATTTAAGTGAATAACTGTCCCGCACTAAACAAGATCCAGATATAATGTTCATGCTCAACGCTGGCACCAAATAACAATTCTTCAGGTCTAAAACTAATCTTGAAGGTCGATGTAGAGGTAGCGTGCCACAGCAATCACATCGACCTTGGAACCATTCCCGACGCGCATCGTCACCTCGTCCATAGCCAAGCTTCATTTAATCCGTAGCTCTTGTTTCGAGTTACAAATATGAGCAACTGAACCAGTATCAAATACTCAGGCGCTACTATGAGCATTGGTAATGTACACATCAATAACATGTATATCAAATATACATTTGTTCACTTTGCCATCCTTCTTATCCACCAAATACTTGGGGCAGTTTCGCTTCCAATGACCAATCCCTTTCTAGTAGAAGCACTCAATTTCAGGCTTGGGTCCAGCTTTGGGCTTCTTCCTGGGAGTGGCAACTTGCTTGCCATTCTTCTTGAAGTACCCTTTCTTTCCCTTGCCCTTTTTCTTGAAACTAGTGGTCTTGTTAACCATCAACACTTTATGCTCCTTCTTGATTTCTACCTCTGTAGCCTTGAGCATTGCGAAGAGCTCGGGAATTGTCTTCTCCGTCCCTTGCATATTATAGTTCATCACGAAGCCTTTGTAGCTTGGTGGCAGTGACTGAAGAACTCTGTCAATAACACTATCATCTGGAAGATTAACTCCCAGCTGAGTCAAGTGATTATGATACCTAGATATTTTGGGTATGTGTTCACTGACAGAACTAGTCTCCTCCATCTTGTAGCTATAGAACTTGTTGGAGACTTCATATCTCTCAACTCGGGCATTTGCTTGAAGTATTAACTTCAACTCCTAGAACATCTCATATGCTCCATGACGTTCAAAACGTCTTTGAACTCCCGATTCTAAGCCGTAAAGCATGGCACACTGAACTATCGAGTAGTCATTAGATCGAGCTTGCCAGATGTTCAAACATCAACATGTGCTCCTACAATAGACCTTTCACCTAGCGATGCATCAAGGACATAATTCTTTTGTGCAGCAATGAGGATAATCCTCAAGTTACGGACCCAGTCCGTGTAGTTGCTACCATCATCTTTCAACTTAGATTTCTCTAGGAACGCACTAAAATTCAGGGGAACGGTAGCACGGGCCATTGATCTACAACATCGATAAGCAAATACTATCAGGACTAAGTTCATGATAAATTAAGTTCAATTAATCAAATTACTTAAGAACTCCCACTTAGATAGACAACCCTCCAGTCATCTAAATGATACGTGATCCAAATCAACTAATCCATGTCCGATCATCACATGAGACAGAGTAGTCATCAATGGTGAACATCTCTATGTTGATCATATCTACTATATGATTCACGTTCGACCTTTCGGTCTCCAGTGTTCCTAGGCCATGTCTATACATGCTAGGCTCGTCAAGTTTAACCCAAGTATTCTGCATGCGCAAAACTGTCTTGCACCCGTTGTATGTGAACGTAGAGTCTATCACACCCGATCATCACGTGGTGTCTCAACACGATAAACTGTAGCAACGGTGCATACTTAGGGAGAACACTTTTACCTTGAAATTTAGCGAAGGGATCGTCATATAGTGCTACTATTGTACTAAGCAAAATAAGATGCATAAAAAGATAAACATAACATGCAATCAAAATATGTGACATGATATGGCCATCGTCATCTTGTGCTTTTGATCTCCATCTCCAAAGCATCGTCATGATCTCCATCGTCACCGACTCGACACCTTGATCTCCATCATAGCGTCATGGTCATCTCGCCAACTATTGCTTCGACAACTATCGCTAAAGCATAGTGGTAAAGTAAAGCAATTACATGGCGTTTGCATTTCATACAATAAAGAGACAGCCATAAGGCTCCTGCTAGTTGTTAGATATCTTAAAAACATGATCATCTCATACAATAATGTTTAGCACATCATGTATTGACCATATCACATCACAACATGCCATGCAAAAACAAGTTAGACGTCCTCTACTTTGTTGTTGCAAGTTTTATGTGGCTGCTACGGGCTTCTAGCAAGAACCGTTCTTACCTATGCATAAAACCACAACGGTGTTTCATCAAGTTTGTTGTTTTAACCTTTTTCAAGGACCGGCCGCAGTCAAATTCGATTAAACTAAAGTAGGAGAAATAAACACCCGCCAGCCACCTTTATGAAAAACTAGTTGCATGTCTGTCGGTGGAACCGGTCTCATGTACGTGGACATGTAAGGTTGGTTTGGGCCGCTTCATCCCACAATACCGCTGAACCAAAATAAGACATTGGTGGTAAGCAGTATGACTATCACCGCCCACAACTCTTTGAGTTATACTCGTGCATATTATCTACGCATAGACTTGGCTCATGATGCCACTATTGGGAATCATTGCATGAAAACAAAAAAAAATCTACGCACACGCAATGATCTACCATGGAGATGCATAGCAACGAGGGGAAGAGTGTGTCTACATACCCTCGTAGAACGTAAGCAGAAGCATTTAACAACACGGTTCATGTAGCCGAACTTATTCTAGCTCCGACCGATCAAGTACCGAACATACGACACCTCCGAGTTCTGCACACATTCAGCTCGGTGATGCCCCACGCCTTCTTGATCCAGCAAGATGTCGAGGTAGTAGATGAGTTCCGTCAGCACGATGCATGGTGATGGTGAAGTGATCCTCGCAGGGCTTCGCCTAAGCACTATGAAAATATGACCAGGGAAGTAAACGGTGGAGGGGGCGCCGCACACAGCTAAACAATTGCCTGGTGTGTGTTAGCCCCCCCCATATATATATATATATATATATATATATATATATATATATATATATATATATATATATATATATATTAGGTGTGAGGGAGAGGGGAGGCAGCCAGTAGGCACCCAAGTAGGCTGAATCCTACTTGGGGTCTCCCCATGGCCAGCTCCCCCTGCCTTATTTGCCAAAGGGGGAGGAAAGAGGAGGGAGGAGGGAAGGAAGGGGGAGGCCGAATCCCCCCTTTCCTTCTCCCTTCCCCTCTTTCCTTCTCCTCTGGTTCGACCCATATGGGGATGCACCAGCCCCTTGTGGCTGGCACGTTTTCCCTCTTGGCCCATAAGGCCCATATCTTTTGTCGAGGGTGCTCGGAACACCTTCCGGTGACTGGATATGTACCTGATACCCTCCGGAACACTTCCGGTGTCCAAATACCATCGTCCTATATATCAATCTTTACCTCTCGACCATTTCGAGACTCCTCGTCATGTCTGTGATCTCATCTGGGACTCCGAACAACATTCGGTCACCAAATCACATAACTCATATAATACTATATCATCATCGAACATTAAGCGTGCGGACCCTACGGGTTTGAGAACTATGTAGACATGACCGAGACACTTCTCTGGTCAATAACCAATAGCGGAACCTGGATTCCCATATTGGCTCCTACATATTCTACGAATATCTTTATCGGTCGAACTGTTATGACAACATACGTAATTCCCTTTGTCCATCGGTATGTTACTTGCCCGAGATTCGATCATCGATATCTTCATACCTAGTTCAATCTCGTTACAGGCAAGTCTCTTTACTCATTCCATAATACATCACCTCGTGACTAACTCCTTAGTCGTTTGCTTGCAAGCTTATGATGTGTATTAATGAGAGGGCCCAGAGATACCTCTCCGATACTCGGAGTGACATATCCTAGTCTCGATCTATACCAACTCAACAAACACCTTTGGAGATACCTATAGAGCATCTTTATAATCACCCAGTTACGTTGTAACGTTTAATAGCACACAAGGCATTCCTCCGGTATCCAGGAGTTGCATAATCTCATAGTCGAAGAAATATGTATTTGACATGAAGAAAGCAATAGCAATAAAACTGCACGATCATAATGCTAAGCTAACGGATGGGTCTTGTCCATCACATCATTCTCCTAATGATGTGATCCTGTTATCAAATGACAACTCATGTCCATGGTTAGGAAACCTTAACCATCTTTGATCAATGAGCTAGTCTAGTAGAGGCTCACTAGGGACACGGTGTTTGTTTATGTATTCACACATGTATTAAGGTTTCCGATTAATACAATTCTAGCATGAATAATATATATTTATCATGAATAAGGAAATATAAAATAACAACTTTATTATTTCCTCTAGGGCATATTTCCTTCACTTTGATAATTCGATATGTGGGTGGACCAGCGCTTAGGTAATGTTCTAACTTGAACAAACCTCCTACTTACGATTAACCCCCTTGCAAGCATCCGCAACTGCAAGAAAAGTATTAATATAAAATCTAACCATAGCATTAAACTTTTGGATCCAAATCGGTCCCTTACGAAGTAGCGCATAAACTAGGGTTTAAGCTTCTGTCACTCTAGCAACCCATTATATAATAACTACTCCACAATGCATCCCCTTAGGCCCAAATATGGTGAAGTGTCATGTAGTCGACGTTCACATGACACCACTAAGGGAATCACAACATACATATCATCAAAATATCGAACACATATCAAGTTCACATGATTACTTGCAAGAAGATTTCTCCCGTGACCTCAAGAACAAAAGTAACTACTCATAAACGATAATTATGCTCAAGATCAGAGGGTTATTAAATGGCATAATGGATCTGAACATAACCTTCCATGGAATAAACCATATAGTAATCAACTACAAGATGTAATCAACACTACTAGTCACCCACAAGCACCAATTTAAGGTTCCAGTACAAAGATTGAGCACAAACGATGAACTAGGGTTTGAGATGAGATGGTGATGTTGAAGATGTTGATGGATAATTCCCTCCCCAAGATGGGAGAGTTGTTGGTGATGATGATGATGATGATTTCCCACGGCGGAATCGCTTTGTCGGAGGGCAAAAGTGCTCCTACTCAAGTTCCACCTCGAGACAGTGGCGCTTCGTCCGAAAGTCCTCTCCTTATTTTTTTTCTAGGTCAAAATGACTTACATGCCAGAAGAGGGGCACCGGAGGTGGGCTGAGGAGGGCATAACCCACCAGGGCGCGCCTGGGGGGGCTGGCACACTCAGGTGGGTTGTGCCCACCTGGTGGGCCTCCTCCGGTAGTTGTTTGCTCCTGTGTTTTTTATATATTGCAAAATAATTCTTCGTAAATTTTCAGCTCATTTGGAGATGTGGAGAATAGGTAACTCTGACGTAGCTTCTCCAGGTCCAGAATTCCAGTTGTCGGCCCCTCTTTGTGTAAACCTTGCACATTATGAGAGAAAAAGGCATTAGAAATACTCCAAAAAGCATTATTATGCACAAAAACATTATAAATAACAGTAGGAAAACATGATGCAAAATGGACGTATCACTATGCAAAGGGGGTGATCCCCCCTTGCGCCTCCCCTCTATTTATAGAGGTGTGGGAGGGGGTAGGCCAACCCTAGCCCCTCCTCCAAGAGAGGGGGTGAGGGAGTCCTGGATCAAGGGGTCCTCGGGCCTCTGGCCTGTTGACGCAGGCCGCACTAATGGGATGTGAAGGAACAAGACCGAAGACTCTCCCGTGTCCGGATGGGACTCTCCTTGGCGTGGAAGGCAAGCTTGGTACCTGGATATGAAGATTCATTTCTCTGTAACCGACCTTGTATAACCCTAGTCCCCTCCGGTGTCTATATAAACCGGAGGGCTTAGTCCATAGGAAAATCAATCATAATCATATAGGCTAGACTTTGAGGGTTTTAGCGATTACGATCTCGTGGTAGAACAACTCTTGTAATACTCATATTCATCAAGATCAGTCAAGTAGTAAGTAGGGTATTACCTCCATAGAGAGGGCACGAACCTGGGTAAACATCGTGTCCCCTGTTTCCTGTTACCATCGACCCTAGATGCACAGTTCGGGACCCCCTACCCGAGATCCGCCAGTTTTGACACCGACATTGGTGCTTTCATTGAGAGTTCCACTATGACATCGAAGTCAGGGTTGATGGCTCGCCTTGTGATCAAGGATAATATCACCGCCGGAGGAGCTTTGGCCTTAGGCCAAACCCTCCAGCTGGGTGGCTTTATCATGATCGCCCGTTCGGCCGGTGAGCCAACGATGACTTCTTGGGTCATCGAAAATCACCTCCGAATTGACTCCGAATACTCTTCTTTCTAATATTTTAGATAGAAGAAACACGGATGGATCCAACGGAATTTTCATCCTTGAATGAACTCCTGGATCACATCGCCGCCTTGGGGGTCGCTACAGACTACGATTGGATTGGGCTTAAACCCGATCAGAGAGAAATCAAATCTCCACCGATCACCCATCAGACAGCGGTAGTAGAGGAGCAAAACAAGAACTCTCCCTCTATACTAAGGATGAACTATGTTCGAATCTCCGAGCTCGAAGAGCCGGATACCTGTCCGTGGAATGACAAGCCTTGTCATTCGAACCCGGAATCAGACGGCAGATCTAAAAAATTGGTCGATCTCCCGGAGCCCGAACTATTAAGCTCGGAAATTTCTCAAACTCCGGGTCCCAAATTGGGTCAGGGTTCAGATTTAAATCCACCCACCCACCCAGATATACGCGATCTCACATACCTACGGTAGTAGTCTCAGGAAACAGTCCATCACTTTTGAGCCAGATTCCTCCATGTTAAGGACAAGATTAAAGATTGTCGCGACAAAGACGCGATCTCGATATTCTGCAGTAATTGTACGGATGAAGGAATCCTCAACGCCATCAACCTCCATCATGTATTACACTTAGCTGACTTGGCAACCATAGTATTGAAGTACTGCGCAATGGAAAGCGCCTAGAACCGTTTTGGGGGATGGCTCGATAGGCCATGCAAAATACACACAACACTGGATACCATACCTACCCACAGCCTTAGAGCATGTTGGATACTCCAACAAGTGGCCAAGAGTGGCGAGGATATCCTCACCAAATATACCTCAGAGAAACTCCCCTCGGAAGATGACGACCTCAGGGTACTGACGGTTTTTGAGACTTTTGCTTCAAACAATCGGCGCAAAAGAGCCCTCCGCGACCTCGCCGAAGTCTGCCAAGTCACAGCAATAAACCCCTGGAACGACATTGCCATAACTTTAAATGCCAATGATGAACCAAAATTCCGGACAGCCCGGGCACCAGCCGCCTTGGTCCTCAATCCAATTGTGGATGGCTTTCGGCTCACCAAAGTGCTCATGGACGGCGGCAACGGATTAAACCTCATCTACGAGGATACACTCAATAAAATGGAAATAGACAAGATCCGTATCGAGCAGAGTAGCACGACCTTCTAAGGAATCATTCCCAGTCGGGAGGCACGATGTGCGGGAAAAATTACACTTGACGTGGTATTCGGCACGCTGGAGAACTATCGGTTCGAAGAGATAACCTTCCAAGTGACCCCTTTCAACAGTGGATAGCATGCCCTATTGGGGCAAGATGCATTCACACGCTTTCAAGCCATACCTCATTACGGGTATATGAAGCTCAAGATGCCCGGGCCCAACGGTATTATCACTCTCGCTAGTGATCCGGATATAGCCCTCCGCCCTGAAAACAAAACGGCATCCCTGGCCCTCGAGGCACTATCTGAGGCCCTTGCGGCCGAAGAGTTAACCGTGCTGCGCTCGATAGTGGATAGGGACGACGTAATCCTTGATAAGCGCTCCAAATCCACCTCCTTCAAACCAGCAGAGGAAATAGTTAAATTTCAAGTCCACACGACGGACCCAAAGAAGACAGCCTCCATCGGGGCATAGCTGGACCCAATGGTGGATGCCGCACTACGCGCGTTCCTACACGAGAACTGGGACATATTCGCCTGGCACCCTTCTGATATGCCAGGAATCCCACGTAGGTTGGCCGAGCACAGCCTCAATATATTGAAGGGATATAAGCCGGTCAAGCAAACACTGCAGCGCTTTTCCGAACCCAAACAACAAGCTATGGGGGAGGAGCTAGCCAAGTTAATTGAGGCCGGATTCATCAGACAAATAAAACACCCGGACTGGCTAGCAAACCTGGTGATGGTGCCAAAGAAGGATAAATCATGGCGCTTGTGCATCGACTTCAAAGACCTCAACAAAGCTTGCCCTAAGGATCCCTTCCCCCTCCCCGCATCGATAAATTATTGATGCCACTACAGGATATGACTCAATGTGCTTCCTCGACGCATATTCCGGATACCATCAAATTAAAATGAAGGAATCCGACCAAGATGCAACGGCATTTATTACCCCATACGGGCCTTTCTGCTTCAACACTATGCCCTTTGGGCTTAAAAATGCTGGCGCCACCTACCAACGCATGATTCAAACATGCCTGGAGAAACAAATCAGCAAGATAGTTGAACCATATGTGGACAACTTCGTCATCAAGACTAAGCATGTCGAGTCATTAATAGACGACTTACGCCTCACCTTCGACAATCTCCGGACATATGACATTAAGCTCAATCCGAAAAAAATGTGTTTTCGGCGTTCCCTCTGGAAAGTTGTTGTGCTTCATTGTTTCCAGTAGAGGAATTGAAGCAAATCCAGCCAAAATCCGAGCTTTATCACAACTGGCTACACCAACAGACCTTAAACAGGTCCAAAAACTAGCCGGATGTGTGGCAGCTTTAAGCCGCTTTATCTCCAGACTAGGAGAAAAAACATTGCCACTTTATCAACTTCTCCGACGCACCGACCACTTCGAGTGGACGGATGCGACAACGGCCGGATTGGAAGAAATAAAGGCTCTTTTAGCGAGCAACCCAATCCTAGCCGCGCCAACGTCGATGAACCAATGTTATTATACATCTCTGCAACACACTAGGTGGTGAGCGCAGTACTCGTCGTCGAGCGAGAGGAGGACGGACACAAATTCCCGCTCCAGAAGCCGGTATACTACATATCCACTGTCCTAACTCCATGCAAAACCCGGTACCCTCATTATCAAAAGATAGCATACGCGGTCTTCATGGCATCCCGGAAGCTACGACACTATTTCCAAGAGTGCTCGATCACGGTGGCTTCCGAAGTACCACTCAATGACATAATAAACAACCGCGATACCACGGGCCGGATTGACAAGTGGGCCATTGAGCTCCTTCCATTCGACAAAACATATAAGCCGCGCCTGGCCATCAAATCCCAAGTACTGGCAGACTTCATCGCCGAATGGACAGAGGCCGAACTCCCTAAAGAGTACGGCACATATTCCAACTGGGTCATGTACTTCGATGGTTCTAAAATGCTGGTGGGCTTAGGGGCGGGCGTTGTCTTAACGTCCCCCACTGGAGACACAATTCAGTACATACTCCAAATATTATACAGAGACTCCAACGACGTAGCTGAATACGAGGGATTATTGCACGGTCTTTGGATGGCTACCTCCATGGGCATACAACGCCTGGAAGTACGCGGGGACTCAAATCTCGCAATATCCTAGATAAATGGAGACTTCGACGCCAAAGATCCAAAGATGGAGGCCTATCGTAACACCGTACTCAAACTATCAGCTCGGTTTAAGGGACTTGAGTTTCATCATGTGGCTCGAGAAAGCAATCAAGCGGCGGATGTTCTTGCTCGCATGGGCGCCAAGCGTGACCCTGTCCCGTCTAACATCTTTTTGGAAAGGCTCTTCAAGCCATCTGTGGTGTGGCAGGACAAGAGCAGCAATACTAGTACGGATATGATTATACCCCCAGATTCCGAACACAATACCGATATCATCGGAGGCTTAGCCACCGAAACAACATCGTCGGCCCATCTAGTAATGGCAGTAATTGCCCCATGGACTGAACCCTTCTTGGCCTACCTTAATAGGTGAGAGCTCCCTGAGGATCAGAATGGGGCTCGCTGCATTGTTCGGCGTTCGAAAGCCTACAAGGTCCACGAAGGAGAACTTTACAAGAAAAGTGCTACCGTAATACTTCAAAGATGTATCTCCGAAGAAGAGGGACAGTAGATCTTGGCTGAAATCCATGCTAGCCACGCCACAGCTCGGGCCCTTGTAAGTAAGGCCTTCTGTACAGGTTTCTTTTGGCCGACGGCCGGAGCAGATGCACAGGACCTTGTCCAATGTTGTGTCGGATGCCAGCTTTTCGCCAACCAAAGCCATACGCCACCCACCGCTCTACAAACAATCCCCATTACTTGGCCTTTTGCGGTCTGGGGGCTGGATATGGTCGGACCCCTTAAAGGAGGAAGCCATAAGAAAAAATATCTGCTGGTCATGGTAGATAAGTCACTAAGTGGATAGAGGCCAAACCAGTTAAAACGGCTGAAGTCGGACCGGTGATAGACTTTATATCCGGTGTCGCGCACCGTTATGGTGTCCCACACAGCATCATCACCGACAACGGCTCCAATTTTACAGCCGATGAGGCGAAAGCCTAGTGTGCTAATCTAGGCATTAAGCTCGATTATGCCTCCATCTATCATCTGCAAACAAATGGTCAAGTCGAACGAGCCAATGGTCTTATTATGAGCGGCATCAAACCCAGAGTAGTGCGGTGTTTGAAAGAATCAGACAAGCACTAGGTTGAGGAGCTCGACTTCATACTCTGGGGGCTGCGGACCACGCCCAATCGCACTACCACATATACACCTTTCTTCATGGTGTACGGCGCAGAGGTTGTGTTATCCTGCGACATTATTCATGACTCACCTCGAGTGCGCATGTACGAAGATAGAGAGGGCGAGCTTGATTGGCAGGACAGTTTAGATGCCCTGGAGGAGGAGCGCAACGTTGCAAAAGCCTGTTCCGCATTTTATCAACAGCAGGCCCGCAGATATCAAAGCAAAGAAGTGCAGGCCAAGACTTATAATGTTGGCGAACTTGTTCTACCCTTGCCGGAGAAGAAAAAGGACAAACACAAGCCCAAGTGGGAGGGTCCCTTCATCATTGACGAAGTTCTCACTGGAGGAGCGTACTGCCTGCATGATGCATCATACAATCGCCTAGAGCCAAACCCCTGGAACGCGGCCAGACTCCGAAGATTCTATGCCTAGCACCGAACTCTCCGTTCGTCTCCTTCTCCCTATTGTTTCCATTATTTTTTTTCTCCTCTCTTTTCTTTTTTTCTTTTTTTAGCCTTAAAGCTTTCATGCGGCTAAACTGTGCACCTATGACGTACACATCCTCAAATGTGTATGTCCATTATACCTAGGGGCTTCTTGCATAGAAGCTTATTATTCTTATTTTTTGAGCATCAAGCTCATCACATATGCGTTTTTTCCTCATATGTAGCTTTTCTTCGCCATTATATGCATCGATATGACTTAAGTTTTGGCCAAGCTGGGTTGCCTGGCTCCTGCGCTTATGCCCTACATTCCCATTAGTTCAGCTAGGGCATAAAGGGAGCACCTCTATGATTGTTACTGCCGGGTCATTCGGACGTGTACCTCAGACTGGGTGAAGCAGAAAGCTAGCATTCTTAAGGGAATATTCGGTCGGCGAACTAAAGATGTTTTTACATTCCTTCCACTATGAACCCCCAGATGTTACGTATATTGCGATATTTTCAATCACAGTTCAGACATGCACATTAACGCATGTACACCCAGGGAAAGGAACCCTTAACAGAACTATTCTCTCTGGAAGATGTTTCTTACAATCACAATGTAATATAACATAGCTAGCTGGATACAACTTGTCTGTTCAAGCAACTATGACCCCTACGCCTGGTTTCCACGCATACCCTAGTCTATTTTGCCGCTCAGGTATTCGGAAACACTCCGCACCTTCGGGTCCAGAGGTCGAAGCGAAAAGGTCGGCCATGACAATCGTTTTACAATCCGGCTAGGGACAAATATGTCAAGGAAAGTACATAGTCATTTGGACTCAAAAATTTCCTCCTCTATACTGTCTAACAGGATTTCTAGCTTACAATCCTGTTGGGAATATTTGGCGGCTGCTTCTACTTGGTCATATACCAAATTAAAGGGAATTTCTTTCCCAACTGGCCCTAGAGGTCCGACCCGGGACATATGATTTGGATCAAGCTTGGTATACCATGTTTTTACCATGGCCCAGGCCTCTCGCGCACCTTCCCGGCAGGCTGATATCTTCCATAATCGAATACGCCGTTGTGCCCCTTTGAATAGCTCCACGAGCTCCGCCATACCTCCTGGAGGAGAGGCGGATGGCCATAAAGCCTTGGCAACACTCTGCATTGCTTGCTGAACTTGCTCGTGCATCTGGGACAGCTCTTGTAGCAGGTTGCCTTGAGATCCAGACATTTCCTCTTTGGGACGGCCAGTCAGCATACCTGCTGACATAAATCTACCAGTTCCTGCCCTCGCCGAACTATAGGGAGGCAAGTTTGAAAAGCATACTGAATATGCCGCCTTGTAGCCTCCTATTCTCCTTGACGGTGTCAGCTAGCTGGGCTCGAGCATCTTTTAGTTCTTCGCCCAATTGGGTATGGGAATCCTACAGCTTGTTCTTTTCCTCTCTGACCCACGTCAGCACATGTTCGCCTGCCGCATGTTGCCTTTTGGCCTCTTGTTCACCAGCCTGGGCGACCTTCAATTTCTCTCTCAGTTGCTCTACTGATTCTGTCAGCAGAAACACAATAGTATTAATATAACTGGTATATGATTATACTTTTTTCTAATGGGGAGAAGCATTACCAGGTGGTGCCTCCTTGGATTTTTCCAATTTGGTGGTAGCCGCGGTTAGCTAAGTCTGACACTTTTCCAGCTCTTGAGGCAGCAGGCTATTGTTCTCCAGAAGTACCTGATTATACAATGATCCTTATATCAGTTGTATCAACTGCTTTAAGTCTCGGGGGCTACTAGTATATGATTATCAAATCTACACTTACTCGCATATCTTTTAGATGCGGGTCTGTGGCTATGGCAAGTCCATCCCGAGCAGCTCGGATGTACACATCGGCCGAGCTGAAGGCATCGAATGCCTCCTTTGAAAAGCTGGGGTCACGGAGAGTGGCCCTCCGACGACGATGATTCATGGCGCTCTCCACTTCAGAGTTCGTGACGGACATATCGTCTGAATCCTCTGTGGAAGGACAGTTCGGCGCCACTCCCGTGTCAGCCCCCGTCCTTAGGGCAGGGTCTGGAACCTGACTAGTGGAGGCACGACCGGCAGGATCCCCGGACATAGTCCGGTGGACGCTTTTCCTGATAAAATGCGACGGATGACGTCGCGATTTGATGTGGCGACCAGGAGACATATTTTAAAAAGAAAGCCTTACCTCTTTGATGAAGGTTCTGCCATATTATCATTTGCCTTTCTCTTCGAAGATGTGCTCGGCGCGGGCACCGCTCTCCTTGGAGATGCTTCTGGTGCGCGTTGTGGTGTCGAACGTTTTCCCTTTGGAGCACGAAATAGTGCGGTGGGTGAGGCATAATAAGGAATATCTTTCGAAGACGGTGTCTCTTAAATTACTTACATGCGAAGCAGGGAGGAGGCCGAGATAATCGGCGATGATGGGCACTTCCGTACCATCATAGCTCGCCTGGTAGAATACTCCATTCTCAAGCTCCACAAATATGTCCGGATCTTCTTCGAATCCGGGGTCAAGGTCCCGGTTGTGATCCTCCGGCTGGGGGGCGGGGCTATGGATCCCCTCGGTAGCCTTCCACCATTCCTGTTGCGAGTGGATAGGTTACTATCCATTAAAAATGATTCAGGGAGAGGATTGAGTAAAATGGTTGGATTGGAACTCACCCAGCTAGGAGGATTATACATGGAAAATCCATCTTGATGTTTGAGACAAGTGAACTCCTCCTTCTCCCCTTTGTACAGTTCGACCAATATTTTGGCCAAAGTGGCGGGGGGTTTCGGATGCTACCGGCCGCAACGGGAGACGTCATCTTCCCCATTATAGTGCCACATGGGAAGCCCTCTGTATTGGAGTGGTTGTACCCCCCGCGCTATAGAAATCGCCATTACCTCAATTATTGATAATCCGGACTGGGTGAGTGTCTTAATCTTGCCCATTAACTGACTGACTTTCGCGCTATCCTCCTCGAGTCTTTGAGGGTGCTAGTTGTGGCGTTTCTTAAACGGAGCGCTTGAAAATTCGGGGAGACCCATTTGGACTGGGTCAGGAAGAGCGACATCATCAATGTAGAACCATTCAGAAGGCCACTCTTCGGATGCCTTCTTCGGTGTGCCGGACAGGTATCCGGTCCCGGTGATGCGGCATACCTCGGCTCCCCCCACTTCGAATATTGATCCCTCTTGATTACGAGGACGAGGCAGAATAGTTTCCTCCAAAATTCAAAATGGGCCTCACAGCCTAGGAATAGCTCACAAAGAGCAACGTAACCCACGATGTGCAGGATGGAGGTAGGAGTGAAATTGTGCGGTTGGAGGCCATAATACTCCAGAAGTCCTTGGAGGAATGGGTGGATTGGAAATCCGACGCCTCTTAGCAAGTAGGGAACGAAGCACACTCGTTCCCCCTGGATAGATTGGGGAAATTCTCCGCCTGAACCCCGCCGTTGAAGGACGTCAATCCTTCTCGGACGGGGACTAGATCCGCGAGGGGAAGAAAGCCATGTGTTTGCAGCCTCGTCAGCTGACCGTGAGATACAGAACATCTCTCCCAATCGCCTTTTTTGGAGCCGTGGGGATAGGAGGAAGAGCTGGGAGCGCTAGCCATGTCGGAGTGGTTCCTCCTAGTAAGCTCTGAGGATTTTTCCGCGGGGTGTGGAATGGATCTGAGATCTAATCTCTTTAAATAGGCGCCTTTCTTGTATGGTCAGGGTGATATGTGCAAAAATACCCCGACCTCTCGTATTCGCTCGACACGTGGAAGCTGAAGTCAGGAACGCGTGGAAGCCGATGGGCGCAGCATTAAATGGGAAGCCGAATACTACTCTTTAAGTCAGTGACTTTGAATTAATCGGACGAGGAACCCGCCTTGCAATGCCGAAGACAATCTGCGCATCGGACACATCATCATTGAAAGACTGATTCAAAAAGAATGTCCGGATTATGAGAGAAAAAGGCATTAGAAATACTCCAAAAAGCATTATTATGCATAAAAACATTATAAATAACAATAGGAAAACATGATGCAAAATGGACGTATCACTACGCAAAGGGGGTGATCCCCCCTTGCGCCTCCCCTCTATTTATAGAGGTGTGGGAGGGGGTAGGCCAACCCTAGCCCCTCCTCCAAGAGAGGGGTGAGGGAGTCCTGGATTAAGGGGTCCTCGGGCGTCCGGCCTGTTGACGCAGGCCGCACTAATGGGATGTGAAGGAACAAGACTGAAAACTCTCTCCCATGTCCGGATGGGACTCTCCTTGGCGTGGAAGGCAAGCTTGGCGCCTGGATATAAAGATCCCTTTCTCTATAACCGACCTTGTATAACCCTAGTCCCCTCCGGTGTCTATATAAACCAGAGGGCTTAGTCCGTAGGAAAATCAATCATAACCATATAGGCTAGACTTCTAGGGTTTTAGCCATTACGATCTCGTGGTAGATCAACTCTTGTAATACTCATATTCATCAAGATCAATCAAGAAGGAAGTAGGGTATTACCTCCACAGAGAGGGCCCGAACCTGGGTAAACACCGTGTCCCCTGTTACCATAGACCCTAGACGCACAGTTCGGGACTCCCTACCCGAGATCCGCCGGTTTTTACACTGATAGGGGGATGCGTGATGTCTACTACACAATCTTCTTCTTGTAGACGTTGTTGGGCCTCCAAGTGCAGAGGTTTGTAGGACAGTAGCAAATTTCCCTCCAGTGGATGACCTAAGGTTTATCAATCCGTGGGAGGCGTAGGATGAAGATGGTCTCTCTCAAACAACCCTGCAACCAAATAACAAAGAGTCTCTTGTTTCCCCAACAAACCCAATACAATGGTAAATTGTATAGGTGCACTAGTTCGTTGAAGAGATGGTGATACAAGTGCAATATGGATGGCAGATAAAGGTTTTTGTAATCTGAAAATATGAAAACAGCAAGGTAGCAAGTGGTAAAAGTGAGCGTAAACGGTATTTCAATGCTAGGAAACAAGGCCTAGGGTTCATACTTTCACTAGTGCAAGTTCTCTCAACAATAATAACATAATTGGATCATCTAACAATCCCTCAACATGCAACAAAAAGTCACTCCAAAGTCACTAATAGCGGAGAACAAACGAAGAGATTATTGTAGGGTACGAAACCACCTCAAAGTTATTCTTTCCGATCAATCTGTTGGGCTATTCCTATAAGTGTCACAAATAGCCCTAGAGTTCGTAGTAAAATAACACCTTAAGACGCAAATCAACCAAAACCCTAATGTCACCTAGATACTCCAATGTCACCTCAAGTATCCGTGGGTATGATTATACGACATGCATCACACAATCTCAGATTCATCTATTCAACCAACATAAAGAGCTTCAAAGAGTGCCCCAAAGTTTCTACCGGAGAGTCAAGATGAAAACGTGTGCCAACCCCTATGCATAAGTTCACGAGGTCACGGAACTCGCAAGTTGATCACCAAAACATACATCAAGTGGATCACGTGATAACCCATTGTCACCACAGATAAGCACATGCAAGACATACATCAAGTGTTCTCAAATCCTTAAAGACTCAATCCGATAAGATAACTTCAAAGGGAAAAGTCAATCCATCACAAGAGAGTAGAGGGGGATAAAGATCATAAGATCCAAATATAATAGCAAAGCTCATGATACGTCAAGATCATGCCGACTCAAGAACACGAGAGATAGAGAGATCAAACACATAGCTACTGGTACATACCCTCAGCCTCGAGGGAGAACTACTCCCTCCTCCTCATGCAGAGCGTCGGGATGACGAAGATGGCCACTAGAGAGGGATTTCCCCCTCCGGCAGGGTGCCGGAACGGGTCTAGATTGGTTTTCGGTGGCTACGGAGGCTTCTCACGGGGAACTCCCGATCTAGGTTTCTTTCTGGAAGTTTTGGGTTATATAAGAGGTGTTGGAGTCGGGAACAAGGCAGGGAGGTCTCCGAGCTGTCCACGAGGCAGGGGGTGTGCCCAGGGTGGGCGCGCCCCCCACCCTCGTGGGCTACCCGAGACTCTTCTGGCCCAATTCTTTTACTTCCTGGCCTTCTTCTGGTCCAAAAATAAGTTGCGTGAAGTTTCAGGTCAATTGGACTCCGTTTGGTTTTCCTTTTCTGCGATACTCAAAAACAACGAAAAAACAGAAACTGGCACTGGGCTCTAGGTTAATAGGTTAGTCCCTATAAACATCCAAGGTTGATAATATAATAGCATGGAACAGTCAAAAATTATAGATACATTGGAGACGTATCAAGCATCCCCAAGCTTAATTCCTGCTCGTCCTCAAGTAGGTAAATGATAAAAATAGAATTTTTGATGTGGAATGCTTTCTAGCATGTTCTTCAATGTATATTTCTCTATTGTGGCATGAATGTTCAGATCCGAAAGATTCAAGATAAAAGTTTATTGTTGACATAAAAATACTAATACTCCAAGTATGCTAATCAAGCAATTATGTCTTATCAAAATAACATAGCCAAAGAAAACTTATCCCTACAAAATCATATAGTTTGTCCATGCTTCATTTTTGTCACACAAAATGCACTCATCATGCACAACCCCGATGACAAGCATAGCAATTGTTTCATACTTAGCCTTTTCAAACTCTTTCAACTTTTACGCAATATATGAGCGTGAGCCATGGACATAGCACTATGGGTGGAATAGAATATGATGATTGAGGTTGTGTGAGAAGACAAAAAGGGAGAAAGTCTCAAGTTGACACGGCTAATCAATGGGCTATGGAGATGCCCACTGATTGATGTCAATGCAAGGAGTAGGGATTGCCATGCAACGGATGCACTAGAGCTATAAATATATGAAAGCTCATCAAAGAAACTAAGTGGGTTAGCATCCAACTTGCTTGATCATGAAGACCTAGGGCATTTGAGGAAGCCCATCATTGGAATATACAAGCCAGGTTCTATAATGAAAAATTCCCACTAGTATATGAAAGTGACAAAATAAGAGACTCTCTATCATGAAGATCATGGTGCTACTTTGAAGCACAAGTGTGGAAAAAGCATAGTAACATTGTCCCTTCTCTCTTTTTCTCTCTTCTTCTTTTTTGTTTGGGCCTCTTTTTATTTTTTTATTTTATTTTTCTTCCGAAGTCTCATCCCGACTTGTGGGGGAATCATAGTCTCCATCATCCTTTCCTCACATGGGACAATGCTCTAATGATGATCATCACACTTTTATTTACTTACAACTCAAGAACTACAACTCGATACTTAGAACAAAATATGACTCTATGTGAATGCCTCTGGCGGTGTACCGGGATTGCAATGAATCAAGAGTGACATGTATGAAAAATTAAGCATGGTGGCTTTGCCACAAATACGATGTTAACTACATGATCATGCAAAGCAATATGACAATGATGATGTGTGTCATAATAAATGGAATGGTGGAAAGTTGCATGGCAATATATCTCAGAATGGCTATGGAAATGCCATAATAGGTAGGTATGGTGGCTGTTTTGAGGAAGATATAAGGAGGCTTATGTGTGATAGAGTGTATCATATCACGGGGTTTGGATGCACCGGTGAAGTTTGCACCAACTCTCAAGGTGAGAAAGGGTAATGCACGGTACCGAAGAGGCTAGCAATGATGGAAGGGTGAGAGTGTGTATAATCCATGGACTCAACATTAGTTAGAAAAAACTTACATGCTTATTGCAAAAATCTACAAGTCATCAAAAGAAGCATTACGTGCATGCTCCTAGGGGGATAGATTGGTAGGAAAAGACCATCGCTCGTCCCCGACCGCCACTCATAAGGAAAGCAATCAAAGAACACCCCATGCTTCAAATTTGTCACACAACGTTTACCATACGTGCATGCTATGGGACTTGCCAACTTCAACACAAGTATTCATCAATTTCACAATTACTCAACTAGCACACCTCTAATATTACCACCTTTATATCTCAAAACAACTATCAAGCATCCGACTTCTCTTAGCATTTAAAATTTATAACCAAAGTAAATTACCATGCTGTTCTAAAGAACTCTCAAAATGAGATAAGTGAAGCATGAGAGATCAATTATTTCTATAAAATAGAACCACCATCATGCTCTAAAAGATATAAGCGAAGCACTAGAGCAAATGATAAACTACTCCGAAAGATATAAGTGAAGATCAATGAGTAGTTGAATAATTATGCAACTATGTGAAGACTCTCTAACATTTAAGAATTTCAGATCTTGGTATTTTATTCAAACAGCAAGCAAAACAAAAGAAAATAACTTGACACTCCAAGCAAAACACATATCATGTGGTGAATAAAAATATAGCTCCAAGTAAAGTTATCGATGAATGAAGACGAAAGAGGGGATGCCTTTCAGGGCATCCCCAAGCTTAGGCTCTTGGTTGTCCTTGAATATTACCTTGGGGTGCCTTAGGCATCCCCAAGCTTAGGCTCTTGCCACTCCTTATTCCATAGTCCATCGAATCTTTACCCAAAACTTGGAAACTTCACAACAGAAAACTCGTAAGCTCCGTTAGTATAAGAAAATAAATCACCACTTAGGTACTGTTGTGAACTCATTTTAAATTCATATTGATGTAATATCTACTGTATTCCAACTCATCTATGGTTCATACCCTCCGATACTACTCATAGATTCATCAAAATAAGCAAACAACACATAGAAAACAGAATCTGTCAAAAACAGAAAACTCTGTAGTAATCTGTATCAAATGTATACTTATGGAACTCATAAAATTCTCAAATAAATTGGTTGACCTGAGGAATTTGTCTATTAATCATCTGTAAAATAATCAACTTAATAGCACTCTCCAGTAAAAAATGGCAGCAAATCTCGCGAGCGCTAAAGTTTCTGTTTTTTACAGCAAGATCGCAAAGACTTTCCCCAAGTCTTCCCAAAGGTTCTACTTGGCACAAACACTAATTAAAACATAAAAACACATATAAATAGAGGTTATATGAATTATTTATTACTAAATAGGAGCAAAAAGCAAGGAACAAAAATAAAAATTGGGTTGCCTCCCAACAAGCGCTATCGTTTAACGCCCCTAGCTAGGCATGATGATTTCAATGATGGTCACATAAAAGATAAGAATTGTAGCATAAAGAGAGAATCATGAAGAATATTACTAGAACATTTAATTATAACCCACTTCCTATGCATAGGGATTTTTTGAGCAAACAATTTGTGGGAACCATAATCAACTAGCATAGGAGGAAAAACAAGCATAACTTCAAAACTTTAAGCACAGAGAGAGGAAAGTTGATATTATTGCAATTCCTACAAGCATATATTCCTCCCTCATAATAATTTTAAGTAGCATCATGAATGAATTCAACAATATAACCATCACATAAAGCATTCTTTTCATGATCTACAAGCATAGAATTTTTATTACTCTCCACATAAGCAAATTTCTTCTCATGAATAATAGTGGGAACAAACTCAACAAAATAATTACCATGTGAAGCATAATCCAATTGAAAACTAAAATCATGATGACAAATTTCATGGTTATCATTATTCTTAATAGCATACAAGTCATCACAATAATCATCATAGATAGCAACTTTGTTCTCATAATCAATTGGAACCTCTTCCGAAATAGTGGAATCATTACTAAATAAAGTCATGACCTCTCCAAATCCAGTTTTATAATTATCACAATAAGATTCAACACCCTCCAAAATAGTGGGATCATCACTTCCTAAAGTTGACACTCTTCCAAACCCACTTTCATCAATATAATCATCATAAATAGGAGGCATGCTATCATCATAATAAATTTTCTCTTCAAAACTTGGGGGACAAAAAATACCATCTTCATCAAACATAGAATCCCCAAGCTTGTGGCTTTGCATATCGTTAGCATCATGGATATTCAAAGAATTCATACTAACAACATTGCAATCATGCTCATCATTCAAATATTTAGTGCCAAACATTCTAATGCATTCTTCTTCTAGCACTTGAGCACACTTATCGGAATCCTTATTCTCATGAAAGGCATTAAAAAGATGAAGCATATGAGGTACCCTTAATTCCAATTTTTTTGTAGTTTTCTTTTATAAACTAAACTAGTGATAAAACAAGACACAAAAAGATTCGATTGCAAGATCTAAAGATATACCTTCAAGTACTAACCTCCCCGGCAACGGCGCCAGAAAAGAGCTTGATGTCTACTACACAACCTTATTATTGTAGACGTTGTTGGGCCTCCAAGTGCAGAGGTTTGTAGGACAGTAGCAAATTTCCCTCAAGTGGATGACCTAAGGTTTATCAATCTATGGGAGGCGTAGGATGTAGCTGGTCTCTCTCAAACAACCCTGCAACCAAATAACAAAGAGTCTCTTGTGTCCCCAACACATCCAATACAATGGTAAATTGTATAGGTGCACTAGTTCGGCGAAGAGATGGTGATACAAGTGCAATATGGATGGTAGATAAAGGTTTTGTAATCTGAAAATATAAAAACAGCAAGGTAGCAAGTGGTAAAAGTGAGCGTAAATGGTATTGCAATGCTAGGAAACGAGGCCTAGGGTTCATACTTTCACTATTCCAAGTTCTCTCAAAAATAATAACATAATTGGATCATATAACAATCCCTCAACATGCAACAAAGAGTCACTCCAAAGTCACTAATAGTGGAGAACAAACGAAGAGATTATTGTAGGGTACGAAGCCACCTCAAAGTTATTCTTTCCGATCAATCCGTTGGGCTATTCCTATAAGTGTCACAAACAGCCCTAGAGTTCGTAGTAAAATAACACCTTAAGACGCAAATCAACCAAAACCCTAATGTCACCTAGGTACTCCAATGTCACCTCAAGTATCTGTGGGTATGATTATACGATATGCATCACACAATCTCAGATTCATCTATTCAACCAACATAAAGAACTTCAAAGAGTACCCCAAAGTTTCTACCGGGGAGTCAAGACGAAAACGTGTGCCAACCCCTATGCATAAGTTCATGAGGTCACGGAACTCGCAAGTTGATCACCAAAACATACATCAAGTGGATCACGTGATATCCCATTGTCACCATAGGTAAGCACATGCAAGACATACATCAAGTGTTCTCAAATCCTTAAAGACTCAATCCGATAAGATAACTTCAAAGGGAAAACTCAATCCATCACAAGAGAGTAGAGGGGGAGAAACATCATAAGATCCAAATATAATAGCAAAGCTCGTGATACATCAAGATCGTGCCGACTCAAGAACACGAGAGAGAGAGAGAGAGAGCGAGAGAGAGAGAGATCAAACACATAGCTACTGGTACATACCCTCAGCCCCGAGGGAGAACTACTCCATCCTCGTCATGGAGAGTGCCGGGATGATGAAGATGGCCACCGGAGAGGAATTTCCCCCTCCGGTCGGGTGCCGAAACGGGTCTTGATTGGTTTTTGCTGGCTACGGAGGCTTCTGGCGGTGGAACTCCCGATCTAGGTTTCTTTCTGGAAGTTTTGGGTTATATAAGAGGTGTTGGAGTCGGGAACAAGGCAGGGGGTCTCCGGGCTGTCCACGAGGCAGGGGGCGCACCCTCCACCCTCGTAGGCAGCCTGAGACACTTCTAGCCCAATTCTTTTACTTCATGGCCTTCTTCTGGTCCAAAAATAAGTTCCGTGAAGTTTTAGGTCAATTGGACTCCATTTGGTTTTCCTTTTCTACGATACTCAAAAACAATGAAAAAACAAAAACTGACACTGGGCTCTAGGTTAATAGGTTAGTCCCAAAAATCATATAAAATAGCATATAAATGCATATAAAACATCCAAGGTTGATAATATAATAGCATGGAATAATAAAAAATTATAGATACGTTGGAGACGTATCAGTGCGACCAAGGAGGGATCTTTCCTCCCAAGGCAAGTGGGGCATCCCCACCTCCTAGGGTCCCCCCCAGCGCATGGGCCCTTGGGGGGCTGGTGTGCCTGGCCCATGTAGGCCAGGGCGCCCCCTAGCCCATGTAGGCCCCCTGGGCAAGTGCCCCCCCCCCCCCTCGGTGGACCCCAGAAGTCTTTGGAACCCCCCGATACAATTCTGGTGAATCCTCGAACTTTTCCAGAACCCTGAAAAACACTTTCCATGTATGAATCTTTACCTTCGGACTATTCTGAAGCTTCTCGTGATGTCCCGTTCCCATCCGAGACACCAGAATATCTTCAGACTCAGCAACATGAATATCCCAATACTACCCTAGCGTTATCGAAAGTTGAATGTGTAACCCTATGATAACCCACAAGTATAGAGGATCGCGACAGTCTTTGAGGGTAGTATTTTACCCAAATTTATTGATTTGACACAAGGGGAGCCAAAGAATATTTATGAGCCTTAGCAATTGAGTTGTTAATTCAACCACACCTGGGAAATTATATTTCTGCAGCAAAGTGTTTAGTAGCACAGTAGTTTGATAGTAGTAGCAATGGTAACAGGAACAGTAACAGTACCAGTTTGTGATGATTGTAACAGCAATAGCAACGAAAGTAACTTAGCAAGACCAATATGAGAAAAGCATAGGCATTGGATCAGCGACGGATACTTGTGTTGGATGATATTCATCATATAACAGTTGCAACCTAGAGCGATACACAATAGCTCCAATTCATCAATATAATGTAGTTGTGTATTCCGTATATAGTCATACATGCTTATAATAAGAACTTGATAAGGATGGCAATTTTACCCATGGACATGGATACCCATGGATATCTGACCCGAATGGATAGGGTTTGGATATGCTTTTGTGCCCAAGGGTGACGCCCAAACCCGACCCGATTGCTTGTAGGTAGGGCATGGATATAATCTTATATCCGTGGATATACCCAAACTCGACCTGATAGTATGCATTACTGGGGAAAAATCTGCTATCCCTACCCCACAGTCACATCTCCCACTGCAATTTTACACTTTGTTATGTAAAACATGCAAACGAAATGGCACAATCCCCACTGTAACTTTTATTAGTTGACATTCAATCCCACTAACATACTCTAGCGCTTCTTCCGCTATTTTTATCTCCTTGTTAAATGACTCATCATTATCATCTTTTAGAAAAATACTAAATGATATTAGGTTGTTAGTGGACGTTGATTTACCATAAATTGATGTTTACAATAAGTGAAGTCTAGCTTGCCACGAGGAGAAGAATGGAAGATCTTATGTTAACATTGTGTTATGTCTTGAGAGGACCCAATGGATATCCAGTGGGTATGGATATCCATCGGGTTTGGAAATGGACACAATTTTTCACCATCAATTTTTTCATGGGTGGGCAAAGACTATCGTCATGGATATGGATATGGATTTGATATTGTTCAACCCGATCCAAACCCGACTCGTTGCCATCCTTAAACTTGCATGCCATCTTTTGTCCTACCCTCCCGTGGCAGCGGGGTCCATAAGGAAATCTAAGGGATATTAATGCCTCCTTTTTAATAGAGAACTGGAACAAAGCATTAGCACTTAGTGAATACATGAACTCGTCATACTATGCTAATCACCAGAAAGAATCCCAATTATTTTCACATTGGGGTATGCGGATCATAACATGTAATACATGCATACATCTTGCAAGATATGATCAAGAACTCAAATATATTCATGAAAACATAAAGGGTTCAGATCTAAAATCATGGCACTTGGGCCCTAGTGACAAGCATTAAGCATAGCAAAGTCATAGCATCATCAATCTCAGAACATGATGGGTACTAGGGATCAATAACAAATTGACTCGATTACATGAAAAATCTCATCCAACTCCATTATCGTCTAGCAAGCATACAGAGGAATTATTCACTTCCGGTGGTGAGCATCATCGAATTGTTAATGGAGAAGGGTTGATGATGATGACGACGATGATTTCCACCCTCCGCTGCCCCGAACGAACTCCGGATCATCCCTCTCGATGAAGAACAGGGGGTGGCAGCGGCTCCTGATAACCCACAAGTGTATGGGGGGTCATTTTTAGCTTTTTCTATAAATAAGAGTGTTGAACCTAACGAGGAGCTAAAGGCAGAATTTATATTCTCTTCAAGTTCTATGGACCACCGATACAACTCTAAGCACACTCAATGTTTGCTTTACCTAGAACAAGTATGAAACTAGAAGTACTTTGTAGATGTAGTGGGATAAGTTTGCAAGAATAAAACTAGAAGTACTTAGCGAGAATAAAACTAGGAGTAATTTGCAAGATAATAAAAGGTAGTTGTTTAGTAGAAAGCTTTTTGTAACAAAAGAGAATGATTTGTCCCTAGGCAATCGATAACTAGATCGGTAATCATTATTGCAATTTTATATGAGGGAGAGGCATGAGCTAAAATACTTTCCGTATTACCCTCCGCTAGCCGCGGATAGATAGGGGTGGAAGCTCGAGCTCCGCGCCTTTCCCGGTAGCTCGTCGCGGTACGCATACGCCCCAGTGGCCCGTGCGGGCCCCTCTTGCTGCTCAAGGTTATCACCTCCGACCCTCGCTCCTCCCAGTCAGTGATGCTAGTCCCGTTACCTCTGAGCCCGCGGCGGTGGCTCTGAGTCAGAGGCGTAGGTAGCTCACCGCGCAAGGTAGACGACCTGGGGCCGGATCTAGCCGCTTAGTTTGCTATTCTTGCAGGTCCACATCGGTACCTGTGCCCTTTGACCCGACGACGAGAACGAGCTCATTCACGACATTCTATGTCGGTCCTTCACTGAGATGAGCGCCTGCCGCCGCCGCCACCAAAAAAATGCGAAGGCATCACCGCTCGGTCTTGAGGAGTCTAAGCGCCTCGCGCAGGAGAAAGTGGCGGCTTTCACAAAAGCAAGCCGCCTCTCCAAGGAGCGGGTCCACGTTACCCGATGTTTGTCGAACTTTCCTCCTCGTCCTCCTCATCCGGCACCTCCAGCGGCTCTGGCGACCCTCCGTATGCCGACACGTACACCAATTTTGAAACAACCTATGGCCATTCCGGAGACAACAAAGGGAAGGGAAAGGCAAATAAGTGGTGAAATTTATCTTTATCTACTTTTATTTGTCAATGTTGTGTAGTTGTGAACTGAATATCTTTTGAACTTGCTATATGATGAACTTGCTATGTTCGGTTGTATGATGAACTTGTTGTGTCTGATTGTATCTTATGTGTTTAATTCATCTATGTTGTGTTGATCTATGTTGCATTGAATTCTATGAATTTGGGGGTTTGAATATGAGGGGGGGTTGTGAAAGCGTAGAGGGCGTGAGCCAACGCTATACACGGGCGCATCTAGACGTGTTTGTGGATGTATATGGGCCCAAATTAGCTATGTTCAGTTCGAGATGCTCTTATTTAGTACTGGTTTGATCGAGTTGGACTACAAATTGTCGTTGGTGCAGCTAGTTCTTTTTTCCCCTCTCGCAAGCCGAATAGGGCAAAGCTTACCTCCCCTCAATCTTCGCCAGCAAGTTCGTGGATTCGCCTCTCCTTTGCATGTCACTCTAGCGACCGATGGTAGGGAGGGGAACCCCAAAGTGACGCCTGGATAATCAAGCTACAGTAAACCTCTGCTAATGATGCCACGTCACCTCGATTACTATTGCTAACCTCACATTAAATCAAAACGTTTCAAAATCAAATTTGAATTTTTGACAAACAATAAAAGTTTTCAAATATCAAAACTAAAATGTTCGGGTTGTGACCAATAACGCACATGTAATTATGGTGGAGAAGCCACATTTTTATAAAATAATTAAATGCACTAAGGTATTTAAGACAGTAGCTAAAATCAATAATGAAATGCCTTTTAAAAATTATAAAATATTAAACTATCTTATTTAGTTGCCAAACTTATGTGGCTGTAATATATTTATTTAGACTAAATTAGGGACTATTTTTATAATCTATAAACTAAAATAAAAGAGAAACTAGAAATAAAATAGAAAAAAAGACAAAACAAACAAAAAAATAAAGATAAAAATAAAACAAAGAAACCCCCTCCCCCCGGGCCTCGGCCCAGCTGGCCAGTGGGCAAGCCAGACCAGCCCAGCTAGCCCCCAGCTTAACCCCATTCCCCCGTGACCTAACCTACCCACGCCCCCACTCGCCCCCCTACATCTCCCTCGTCTCCTGCGCGCACCGCCACTCACACGAGGGAGACCTCCCGCGCGACCCCGTCGACGCTAACGCCACGCGCCACCCCTCCGCACCGTGCCTATCCCTCATAGGATCGACCCGCTCGTCGTGCCGACCGCGTCGCCCATCGCCCCTTGACATCGATACCGCCGCCTGGACCTCTCCGGACCTACCCCGTCGTCGTCCTCGTCCTCCTCCTTGAAACCCGCTGCCATTCTCCCTACAACTGTCGGTGAGGCGTCGTGCCTCCCCTTTCCCCCTAAGCCTCCACCGCCGCGTCGGCCTTGCGCTGTTCGCGCCCGTGCCGCACGCCTGTAGGCCGTCCACAGCGCACGCACGCGCCGCTCCCGCCGCGGCCCTCTGCTCCTCGCGTCCCTCGGAGCCGCGCCCCATGCCTTGCCCTGCCCCCATCTCTGTCGCGCTCTAGCGCCCACTCGTGGCCGCCGCTGCCCCTCGCTGTTTCTGCTTCACTCCGCCTACGGCCGCCACCGACATCCGCCCGCCCGCTCGTGCCTCGACCTTTCGATGCTGCCTGCTCCCCCTGGCCACGCCTACGCGCTACGCCGTCCGCTCCACCTCGCACCGTACCGTAGCCGCACGCGCATCCCCTGCCCTCTGCCCTTGCTCCGCTGCGGCTTGCTGCCGCCACGCGCACCGCTACGGCGTCGCCCGATGCTCCTCCTGGCCCCTCTCGCTGGCCACGGCTCCGCCACACCGGCCCTCCCGGCGACCACTCGCCCTGAGGCCGCCACCGGCCACGGGCATGGCCTCGCCGTCCCTGCGGGCGAGCGCCCTCTCGGCCTCCGCTCCACCCTGCCCCGTTAGCCCAAATACCCGCTGCATCCACGCCCATTAACCCACGGTGGCCTCTGGGCCACTGACTCCTAGGGCCCAGTCCCAGAACGTTAAAAAGAATAAAAATAAATATAACATAATATAAATACTAATTAATTAATTAACTTAATTAGTTAATTAACTTAATTAATCTGTTTAGTCAACTAATTCTATTTAACTAAGCTAATTGAAATTAGTTAACCTAATCATTTAGTTAAAGCTAATTAACACTGTTTAAATTGCTATGAGTCTATGACGAATGGGACCCACAGGTCAGATTGACCCAGTCAACGCCCTGTTGACTGCTGGCATCATGCTGACATCACGATGGCGTCAGCATACACTATTCTAGATAATGTTGATTTAAAATAATTAAATAAATTCTAAATGATTAAATCTTTTAAAATTAATATAAAATAAATCGTAGCTTGGATGGAAAAACTTTGTACATGAAAGTTGCTCAGAACAACGAGACGAATCCGAATAAGCAGCCCGTTCGTCCGCCACACATCCCTAGCTTAGCGAACACACAACTTTCCCCCTCCAGTTCATCTATCCGAAAATGCGAAACACCGAGGATACTTTCCCGGATGTTTCCCCCCTTCGCCGGTATCACCTCCTACTGCGTTAGGGCACTCCTAGCACCATTACCTGTCATGTCATGCATCGATATGCATCTGTTTGCATTGTATTCATTATTTCTTCCCCCTCTTCTCTCTGGTAGACTACGAGACTAACGCCGCTGCTGGTGCCCCGATCAACTACATTGTTGACGACCCCTACTTGCCAGAGCAACCAGGCAAGCCTCCCTGATCACCAGATATCGCCTATTCCTTCTCTCTACTACTTGCATTAGAGTAGTGTAGCATGTTACTGCTTTCGGTTAATCCTATTCTGTTGCATAGCCTGTCATTGTTGCTACAGTTGTTACCCTTACCTGCAATCCTAAATGCTTAGTATAGGATGCTAGTATTTCATCAGTGGCCCTACATTCTTGTTCGTTTGCCATGCTATACTATCGGGCCGTGATCACCCGGGAGGTGATCACAGGTATATACATACATACATACTATACAGGTGGTGACTAAAGTCGGGTCGGCTCGTAGAGTATCCGCATGGTGATTTCGATGTGGGGGCTGAAAGGACAGGTGGCTCCATCCAGGTAGTGGTGGGCCTGAGTTCCCGACGGCCCCCGACTGTTACTTTGTGGCGGAGCGACAGGGCAGGTTGAGACCACCTAGGAGAGAGGTGGGCCTGGCCCTGGTCGGCGTCCGCAGTTACATCAATTAACACGCTTAACAAGATCTTGGTATTTGATCTGAGTCTGGCCACTGGCCTATATGCACTAACCAACTACGCGGGAACAGTTATGGGCACTCAACGTCGTGGTATCAACCGAAGCCTTTGTGACGTCAGTGACTGAGCGGCGCGCGCCGAGTTGGACCGCGTAATGCAACTTCCTTTGTAATGGAGGTTGCTAGGTCTGCTCACCGGCCGCGTACGCAACATGCAGATGTGCAATGGGCGATGGGCCCAGACCCTTGCACCATAGGATTTAGACCGGCGTGCTGACCTCTCTGTTGTGCCTAGGTGGGGCTGCGACGTGTTGATCTTGCAAGGCCGGGCATGACCCAGGAAAGTGTGTCCGGCCAGAGGGGATCGAGCGTGTTGGGAAATGTGGTGCACCCCTGCAGGGAAGTTTATCTATTCGAATAGCCGCATCCCTCGGTAAAAGGATGACCCGGAGTTGTACCTTGAACTTATGACAACTAGAACTAGATACTTAATAAAAATACACCCTTTCAAGTGCTAGATACAGCCCGGTGATCGCTCTCTCACAGGGCGACGAGGGGAGGATCGCCGGGTAGGATTATGCTATGCAATGATACTTGGTTAACTTACCATCTACTCTATTCTACTGCTTCAAGATAGAGGCTGCCAGAAGCGTAGTCTTCGATAGGACTAACTATCCCCCTCTTATTCTGGCATTCTGCAGTTTAGTCAACATATACTACCCCTTTCATTGACACCAATGCATATGTAGTTTACTTCCTTGCTTGCGAGTACTTTGGATGAGTACTCACGGTTCCTTTGCTCCCTCTTTTCCCCCTTTCTATACCTGGTTGACGCAAACAGATGCTGGAGTCCAGGAGCCAGAGGACCCCGAGGATTATTCTACGTGGAGTTCGACTTCGAGGAGTAGTTAGGAGGTCCCAGGAAGGAGACCTTGCCTTTTCGATTGTTGCTACTTTTGTGCTAGCCTTCTTAAGGCAATCTTGTTTAACTTATGTCTGTACTCAGATATTATTGCTCCCGCTGACTCTTGTATTTTTCGAGCTTATGTATTCAAGCCCTTGAGGCCCCTGGCTTGTAATATAAAGCTTGTATTATTTTAATTTGTGTCTAGAGTTGTGTTGTGATATCTTCCCGTGAGTCCTTGATCTTGATTGTACACATTTGCGTGTATGATTAGTGTACGTTCAAATCGGGGGCGTCACAAGTTGGTATCATAGCCGGCTGTCTGTAGCAATCCCCCTTCCACACTCCTTGGCCGAAGTTGAGTCTAGTCGATGAAAATTGTTTTACTAACATGGCTGTGAGGCCCATGGGCCCACGTCGCCATTGGTTGGTATTAGGATCTTTTATTTCTCGTCTATGCTCTGGGACTCTGATCTCTCTTCTATTCGGGTTAAATGATTTTACTAACTCTAACTTTAGGATCACGTGGTCACTTCCACCCGGAGAGCCCTTTATTATAGTTGATCGCCTGCTTTAGCAGAACACTTCAAAGATATTCTCCGAGGTTCTCCCGAGAACATGTGCTCATCACTTTGAAAATTCCCGACCACCGATAAATCCTTATGGATAAATACATACACTTGTCGTTCGTACTTTTATTCTCAGTTGATCTTTGTTATTACAAGATACCCGAAATTCTCTTTATTGATACGAGAATACCTTGTGTCTACTGCCTTGCAGTTCTTTACCACATGAATACCCCTGCAAATAATTACTCACACTTATCGAGTATTCATCCATCCCCAGTTGTTCATATGTTTCATATGATACTTTGAAATACTATCTGATCTTTCGAGAATCCTCTTTAAAACTATTGCTCTGCATATACTTGTCTGCTTGCATTATGGATGCTTCCCATAGGTCTAGCAACATTCATTAGTCTCCTTTGACCCCGTCATTTTGATCCTATTAATTCAACATGAGTGCGAATGCACGCAATCATCGGTTGATCCTTTTAAAATTATCTTTCCGGCTAAGATGTCATTTTGAACATGATTTGGTTATCGACCAATCAAATCGCCATCGATTGTACCCCTAAGGCTATTCTACCTATCCATCCCTAATCAGAGCATTGCTTCTGATCCCTTGTCTTGGAATTCATAATTCCTTTGCAATTGAGCTTTGAGTTAGTCAGTTGTTTCTATAATCTGATCTCCTTGCATTCTTTCTTCCCCTGGTTGAGTACTGATGCTCACATCAGATCCCTTGTGGACCACCAGACCCTTTGTCGGATTTTATCCGACAACGTCCTTCATATTCAATAAGCTTGTGAGCCTTTCCTCGGATACATAATGCCTTTGGTAAATTGTATCCTCTGCTTTCTCAAGCATGCTCTACTATTGATCTCGTGTTATTTATTCTTGAAATTTATGGTATATGCTCCTAAGATGCCCCGATGGGTTGAACCTATGCCTTCCCCAAACCGTATGAACCCGAAAGTTTTCGTGAGTCATACTCTTTTGTTGCTTCGCCAAATAAAATTTCAACACTACAACTTTTTCAAAAACGAGAAGTGAATGAAAGGTTATGCATTGTAGAAGTTGGAGTCGACCTTGAACCTTTGTGTTCATGCCCACGGACACGGTGTAGAACTTGTCATGAAAGCTTCTTGCAAGAATATTTAATCATTTGAATAATTATTCCGGTATCGTAAATTGGATCCCTTGTAGTTATGGTTCCGACCATGCTAACCTTATTAAATATATCTGAAAGGAAACCATTCCATTACCTCGTCTATTCTGACAAGATTAAAGTATCTGCTATCGCAAGTCTACGATACAGATTAGTTTCTATTCCGATCTACCTCCGAGTTTCACCTCTGTTATCTCAAGAATATCACCGAACTACATAACTGCTTATGAGTCTCATCTAGTATTGCTTCTCACCGATTTCAGATTTCCCATGGGTTTTGAGTTATTAGTCGCTCGAGAACACCGATAAGTGAATCAACTCTGCACTTCGATTCAATAACTCTTAAATAACTTTCATTGCTTAGGAGTTTAATAATTCTTCAAGTCATTCCTAGCCTGATCAGCTATATCATTTTTGTGCTAAATTTTAACTGTGCTACCTGGTCCTTCTTCCCGGAGCACAATTTTTGACGGTGAGCTAAGCTTACGCCGATCTTCCTCGTCATATCATTTTGCCTTGAACATCAAGCTTGATTCTGAGTTTGTGTCGTATCTGTGGTTCCAATAACCCTTCGCTTCACCCTTGCTTCTTATTTATGTCGTCGCTGATTGATTACATCTGCATGGAACCTCTTGACAAATGTATTGTGATCGTCATCAACATTTTGACTCCTTACAGGATATCAATCGAATTTGTGGTGATAAGTACCATCCTCGTCCCTTGGTAAATTGAGTTACCATCGACATCATCCTTACCTTCCTTTCATCACAAACTTGTTCATGTCATGGATGCAACTTGCTATCCAGCTTGTATTATGTTCTACCTTGAAGTATTACCATCCTTTACGTCAAGGATATTGTGAGAATTGTTCCACCTCTTAAGAATTCTTGATGTGGTAATACTTCTCGCAATCTCCGTTCATTTCTTGGTCCCGTGTTGTTGCTAACCGGAATACCGACAAATGAACTATGATGTGTGAATTCAAAACTTCTAGCAACCCTTTTGTTTCGAAGTGAATGGTCGATGGTTTTGTTATCGAATCACCATTCTAACTTTGATCGTCCTACTTGATCCATATTTCCAGGTGCATTTTCGTTTAACATTTAATCGTGGATGTTCTCATCGAACATACCTCATTATATACTTCGGTGTATCCAATGCTATCACCTTGCTCACTTAATTGTGGAAATCCATCTTTTTGGAAACCTTGATGAATTTCCGCGGAGTCCATCAGCCACCTCCTCATCCTCTCCTTGGTTTAATGATGAAATCTTATTTAGTAACTCACTTCCATAGTTCAATTCCCGAGAATCTTACTATGTCATCTCGTCAATTTGTGTTGCACCTTTTCTTCTCAGGCATCCAGAGTCTGAGGTATCCTAACACCAATCAGATCTCAATCTCGGTCAGATGTGATGGTTGGAACATATTTCCTAGAGTTATAAGATTGGTGTTTATATAACCCAATAAGGTGATGTCATGCCTGGCACACCTGGCTGGAGGCCCTATTGTTATAGATTCCTTTTCGACAAGGTTATCCATTCTTCCATGAGGAAATCGTAAGACTTATTCTACAAGCTATTTGATACGTCCATTTTGCATCATGCTTTTATATCGATATTTATTACATTATGGGATGTTATTACACATTATGTCACAATACTTATGCCTATTCTCTCTTATTTTACAAGGTTTACAAAAGAGGGAGAATGCCAGCAGCTGGGATTCTGGGCTGGAAAAGGAGCAAACATTAGATACCTATTCTGCACAGCTCCAAAAGTCCTGAAACTTCACGGAAGTCATTTTTAGAATATATAAAAAATACTGAGCGCAAGAAGTTCTAGAGGGGGGTCACCCCTTGGCGCGCCCCCTTGCCTCGTGGGCCTACTGGTGGACCTTCGATGCCCATCTTCTGCTATATGGAGTCTTTCGTTGAGGAAAAAATCATAAGCAAGCTTTCAGGATGAGACTCCGCTGCCACGAGTCGGAACCTTGGCGGAACCAATCTAGGGCTCTGGCGGAGCTGTTCTGCCGGGGACACTTCCCTCTGGGAGGGGGAAATCATCGCCATCGTCAGCACCAACGATCCTCTCATCGGGAGGGGGTCAATCTCCATCAACATCTTCACCAGCACCATCTCCTCTCAAACCCTAGTTCATCTCTTGTATCCAATTCTTGTCTCTAAGTCTGGGATTGGTACCTGTGGGTTGCTAGTAGTGTTAATTACTCCTTGTAGTTCATGCTAGTTGGTTTATTTGGTGGAAGATCATATGTTCGGATCCTATATGCATATTAATACCCCTCTGATTATGAACATGAATATGCTTTGTGAGTAGTTATGTTTGTTCCTGAGGACATGGAAGAAGTCTTGCTATTAGTAGTCTTGTGAATTTGGTATTCGTTCGATATTTTGATGAGATGTATGTTGTCTCTCTTCTAGTGGTGTTATGTGAACGTCGACTACATGACACTTCACCATTATTTGGGCCTAGAGGAAGGCATTGGGAAGTAATAAGTAGATGATGGGTTGCTAGAGTGACAGAAGCTTAAACCCTAGTTTATGCGTTGCTTCGTAAGGGGCTGACTTGGATCCATATGTTTCATCCTATGGTTAGGTTACCTTAATACTTTTGTTGTAGTTGCGGATGCTTGCAATAGAGGTTAATCATAAGTGGGATGCTTGTCCAAGTAAGGACAGCACCCAAGCACCGGTCCACCCACATACCAAATTATCAAAGTACCGAACGTGAATCATATGATCATGATGAAACCTAGCTTGACGATAATTCCCATGTGTCCTCGGGAGCGCTTTTCTCTATATAAGAATTTGTCCAGGCTTGTCCTTTGCTACAAAAAAGATTGGGCCACCTTGCTGCACTTTATTTACTTTTGTTACTTGTTGCTCGTTATAAATTATCTTATCACAAAAATATCTATTACCTATAATTTCAGTGCCTGCAGAGAATACCTTGCTGAAAACCGCTTATCATTTCCTTCTGCTCCTCGTTGGGTTCGACACTCTTATTTATCAAAAGGACTACGATGGATCCCCTATACTTGTGGAACATCACTATTCCTGATGGATCCTTTGTGTTTCCAAAGTTTGATCTTCACCTATTGACCATGCCAATGCTATCTCGAAGCATGTCTATGGTACTCCAATTTTCAACAAGAACATTTAAAGCCCAATGCTAAATGTTTCCTGCTCAATTATCCAAACATCGTTGTATGGGTAATGTCATGAAATTTCTCTCCCCTACCTAAAGAGTTTTCTACATTATATCCTGTCATGGATATCATGCTCTGCTTGTCCTTGGGAAGGATATACCCTTGAAATATGCGTTTAAACATACTTTCCTTTCCATTGTTCTGTTTAATCTGATAATTATATTTTCCTTTCCATTGGTTGGTTTAACGTTTCTTATGATCTATATGATCTAAGTAGTAATATTCTCCTGCTTATGTAAACACCTCGGTGTACAACTCTGTCAGCAAGACCCTGTTACTATTGTTGACGGCATTACGGTAACCACCGATGGATGAGAACTTGCCTATTGGTCCGCCTCGTTTCAACGAGCAGGAAAATCGTTCTCTTCGTCCCTCGCCCTTGGTACTGATGTTGTTGCCGACATAACTGACAGGTTATTCTCTGACGTGCCTTGCTATCATAATCGTGCAAGATGTCATCCCTCTTTCTACTTTTAACCCACATGATGGGCCCATGACCCACAGTTCCATAGGATCGAAACCTGGCTCTCCTGTACATCCTTGTTTCAAAGTTATACCTTGCATTTGGTGTCGTATGTAATTCGTGAGCCACCTTCATAGTGATCTATTCTAGTATCAGACGCAATACTTATTCTCGTTGACCTGAGACCCCTTTCACCTTCTGATTAGGCATCGACGATTGCCTGGCCGATTCCTTATTGTACCTTCTTACTTTGCTCTCGATGTTTTCCTAAGTTACAACTCGAAAGATACCTTGGGCCTAAATCCCTGAGCTAATTACCGAATATCAGACCTTGTATACATTTGTCCTTGTAGTTTTCCCTCCTATCCTTTCGTGAGTACGATGGAGTTCCCAAAGGATGTCGACTTCATCATGATGACCTCAGGCTGAAGTATGAAGACATCAGTGTTATGGATCAACCACTTCGAGGAGAGCAACTAAGACAGAGAACACTCGCTAGAATTTCGTAACCAGAACCTCCCCCCCCCCCTATGCCTCATAAATCTCGGGACGAGATTTCTTGTAGTGAAAGAGAATTGTGATGCCCGGATAATCAAGCTACAGTAAACTTCTGGTAATGATGCCATGTCACCTTGATTACTATTGCTAACCTCACGTTAAATCAAAACATTTCAAAATCAAATTTAAATTTTTGACAAACAATAAAAGTTTTCAAATATCAAAACTAAAATGTTCGGATTGTGACCAATAATGCATAGGTAATTATGATGAAGAAGCCACATTTTTATAAAATAATTAAATACACTAAGGTATTTAAGACAATAGCTAAAATCAATAATGAAATGCCTTTTGAAATTTATAAAATATTAAACTATCTTATTTAGTTGCCCAAACTTATGTGGCAGTAATATATTTATTTAGACTAAACAGGGACTATTTTTATAATCTATCCCTAATAATAAAGCACGGATTGACTTTGTCGGGTTCATCGTCACAATACGCTTCTTTCCGTCAGTTTACGCTTTCAGTTTTCTTTACCTATATTATTATTTTCGTTATATCCGAGGTGGTACTATTTACATGGAATTTCTATCCGTCGTTCGTCCGCTAAGAAAGTTTAGTCCCAGACGATGGAAAAGAAATACCTACGCAGGCTTTGATCCCGTCCTTCCTACCATCCCGAGGAACTCTTACTCCGACAAGAACCCTGATCAAGCAAGAGCCCATGGTTCCCGACATGCACTCATTACCTGTTCCACAAGCCGAAGGCACCTATTGAAAGGAGTCGAGTCCCTCGATGGAAACCCCAAATCAGATCGTATCGCGACGCTGCGACGACAGATTGTCGGCCTACAGTTCTCCTCATCGTTTGAGTCGTGCATCCGACTTGCCGCCTCCCGTCGACATCCATGGCTCTGTGATCTTCCGTATTCTCTCCTGGCGCACGTTGTGGGTCTACGCCGGTATCTATCGTCTCCTCGTACAAGAGCAATGGACAAACTGAGAGCCCTCTGGAAATAATCGCATCAGCTCAGCTACGGCCAACGTTTCTTCTCTCTATGTTTCTTTGCACGTGTTCTAGAATCGGACGGCGTTTGCTCTCGCCGGTAGCGCAGGGTGCTCTAGTTGGCGTCTCGTGTGTTGGAATTGACGCCCTGGTCGCTGCGAGCTCTTCATCGCGAGCACGGGTATCTGTACATGTTGAGCGAGATCAACGTGAAGCTAGACCACCCCATCGATGGCAGAGTCAGGGCCAACGTGTGGCTTCAAGCGCGCGTTAAAATTTATTTTGGCCGATTTCTTATAGAGTTGTGATCCTGGAGGCCGGGAGGGGCGACCGGCGGAGTGCACGGGACGAGCTTGTACGGGACGAGCATGGGACGACAAACAGCGACAACTATGCTTTTGGGCAGATGGATTCCGCTGCGGCCGAGTTATATCATTGATCGTGACACATGTATGCGGCCAGCAGCGACCAGCAGTAAGTACCCTTGCTGGATTTATCTTCGCCAACACATGCATGTGCCAACACATGCATGAGCCCCGAACGTCCGTGCCATGGATCTGGCTTGCCTGCTCCCTTCCCATGCTCCTATCCATGCTCCCACTTCATCCTACGGTTGTCTTTTTTTCTTTTTTCTTTCTAATTTAATCATCTCCTGATTTTAAGGGGGTGGGACCGGGTCTTATTTTGTTTCAATCAAATCAAGCCACGTACGCGGAAGCACGAATGGGCACACGCCGGGGAGCAGGCAAGTCTCATCCCCGTGCCATGCTAATTAAATCATTGATTGTTTTCTCCCGTGATTTGCATGTAATGAGAGAATACGTAGCTATGATGATTCAAGAAGATCGAGGCATGGGATAATAGATGATCGCAATCAACTCCGACAAGTTCGCTGTGAGGTATCGGTTGCATCCGCGCCTGAACTTTCCAATCTCGCTGTCGCGCCGAGTTTCCGAAACACCGTACGTGCGTGCTCCATCCAAGGTACGCCATTGTACATCCAGTTCTATCTATCAGTTTTGCACTTTAAACTAATGACTTCATGGTGCAAGGAAGATATAATTTTGATATGAATAATGCAAACATATAAGATTGATCGCAATGGAAAAAAGGTATAAAATATGCACCTTGGGTGTGCACGTAGAATTATTCTTTTTTACTGTCTTTACATTAAAAACAGGGAAACTATCCATTATAATGATGGATGACTATCAGGGAAAGAAGCAGTAAGCAAAAATCACCAAAATTATTATGCAGGAATAGAGTTGGTCTTCATCTTGCAAGAGCTGGTTGGCACACTTTTTCTGGCACATAAACTTTGAACAGTGATTTTTTTTAGCCGAGAGCTCCTCGTATGTTTTTTGTAGCCGAAACTTTGCAAAAAACATAGAATGTTGATCTCTCAAAGTTTTAGGGTTTTTTTCAATTTATTTTGAATTTACTGTTTGTTGAGGGTGTAGGGGCACCCAGGTGTTGAAAGTCCTGCCTCATAATTTAGTACAACTTCTGCAAACAGAGAGCACATTCATCATGCTTCATGGATGAATCTCTGGTTTTACAATGGTTGTTTCTCCAGTGTAGTTGCATAGCTAGCCTAATTTTTTACAATATGTGGTTCATTTGACTCATGTTGAATTTGTGGTAGTGTAGGTCAAATTTACCTCATTATTATTATTTTGTTTTCTAAGCTTTTGAACTTAATCCTTCCGGAGTCCATCAATCATGCGTTAATAATTATTTTTAAGACTTTCGTGACATAACCACAACAAAGGAGGAAGTGGATTTCAAGCTCGGCGTGCGTATTCCTGCTGTCATGAGGTGGCACCATCCGGATGTTGTTGTGTCCATTGATATAGGTTTTTATGGACATGTCAATTACTTCTCCCGTTGCAACGCACGGGCATATGTGCTAGTCTATAAAACTAAAATAAAAGAGAAATTAGAAAAAGGAAGAAAAGACAAAACAAACCAAAAAATAAAGATAAAAATAAAACAAAGAAACCCCCTCCCCCGCTGGGCCTCGGCCCAGCTGGCCATTGGGCAAGCCGGAATGGCCCAGCTAGCCCCCCAGCTTAACCCCACTCCCCCCATGACCTAACCTACCCACGCCCCCACTCGCCCCCCCCATGTCTCCCTCGTCTCCCGCGCGCGCCGCCACACACAGGAGGGAGACCTCTGATAACCCACAAGTATAGGGGATCGCAACAGTTTTCGAGGATAGAGTATTCAACCCAAATTTATTGATTCGACACAAGGGGAGCCAAAGAATATTCTCAAGTATTAGGAGTTGAGTTGTCAATTCAACCACACCTGGAAACTTAATATCTGCAGCAAGGTGTTTAGTAGTAAAGTAATATGATAATAGTGGTAACAGTAGCAACGGAAAAGTAAATAAGTGAAGAACAATATATGGAAAGCTCGTAGGCAATGGATCGATGATGGAGAATTATGTCGGATGTGGTTCATCATATAACAATCATAACATAGGGTGACACAGAACTAGCTCCAATTCATCAATGTAATGTAGGCATGTATTCCGAATATAGTCATACGTGCTTATGAAAAAGAACTTGCATGACATCTTTTGTCCTACCCTCCCGTGGCAGCGGGGTCCTAATGGAAACTAAGGGATATTAAGGCCTCCTTTTAATAGAGTACCGGAACAAAGCATTAGCACATAGTGAATACATGAACTCCTTAAACTATGGTCATCACCGGTAAGTATTTCGATTATTGTCACTTCGGGGTTAACGGATCATAACACATAATAGGTGACTATAGACTTGCAAGATAGGATCAAGAACTCTCATATATTGATGAAAACATAATAGGTTCAGATCTGAAATCATGGCACTCGGGCCCTAGTGACAAGTATTAAGCATAGCAAAGTCATAGCAACATCAATCTCAGAACATAGTGGATACTAGGGATCAAACCCTAACAAAACTAACTCGATTACATGATAAATCTCATCCAACCCATCACCGTCCAGCAAGCCTACGATGGAATTACTCACGCACGGCGATGAGCATCATGAAATTGATGATGGAGGATGGTTGATGATGACGATGGCGATGGATTCCCCTCTCCGAAGCCTCGAATGGACTCCAGATCAGCCCTCCCGAGAGGTTTTAGGGCTTGGTGGCGGCTCCGTATCGTACAACATGATGAATTCTTCTCTCTAATTTTTTTCTCCCCGAAAGCAAATATATAGAGTTGGAGTTGAGGTCGGAGGAGCTTCAGGGGGCCCACGAGGTAGGGGCGCACCCCCCACCCTCGTGGACAGGTGGTGGGCCCCCTGGTCTTCATCTTTTACAAGGATTTTTTATTATTTCCAAATAGATGTTCCATGAAGTTTCAGGTCATTCCGAGAACTTTTGTTTCTGCACATAAATAACACCATAGTAATTCTGCTGAAAACAGCGTCAGTCCGGGTTAGTTCCATTCAAATCATGCAAGTTAGAGTCCAAAACAAGGGCAAAAGTGTTTAGAAAAGTAGATACGACGGAGACGTATCAACTCCCCCAAGTTTAAACCTTTGCTTGTCCTCAAGCAATTCAGTTGATAAACTGAAAGTGATAAATAAAAACTTTTACAAACTCTGTTTGCTCTTGTTGTTGTAAATATGTAAAGCCAGCATTCAAGTTTTCAGCAAAGATTGTAACTAACCACATTCACAATAACGCTTAGGTCTCAAGTTTACTCGTATCAATGGCATAATCAACTAGCGAGCAATAATAATGATGACAACACTTTTTCAAAACAATCATAATATGGTATAACAAGATGGTATCTCGCTAGCCCTTTCTGAGACCGCAAAACATAAATGCACAGCACCTTTAAAGATCAAGGACTGACTAGACATTGTAATTTATGGTAAAAGAGATCCAGTCAAGTCATACTCAATGTAAACTAACAATAATGAATGCAAATGACAGCAGTGCTCTCCAACTGGTGCTTTTTAATAAGAGGATGATGACTCAGCATAAAAGTAAATAGATAGGCCCTTCGCAGAGGGAAGCAGGGATTTGTAGAGGTGCCAGAGCTCGGTTTTAAAATAGAGATGAATAATATTTTGAGCGGTATACTTTCATTGTCAACATAACAACCAAGAGATGGCGATATCTTCCATGCTACACACATTATAGGCGGTTCCCAAACAGAATGGTAAAGTTTATACTCCCCCTCCACCAACAAGTATCAATCCATGGCTTCCTCGAAACAACGAGTGCCTCCAACTAACAAGAGTCCCAGGGGGAGTTTTGTTTGCAATTATTTTGATTTTATTTGCATAAAGCATGGGACTGGGCATCCCGGTGACCAGCCACTTTCTCGTGAGTGAGGAGCGGAGTCCACTCATCTTCAGAATAACCCGCCTAACATGGAAGATACGGACAGCCCTAGTTGATACATGAGCTATTCGAGCATACAAAACAGGATATTTATTTGAAGGTTTAGAGTTTGGCACATACAAATTTACTTGGAACGGCAGGTAGATACCGCATATAGGAAGGTATAGTGGACTCATGTGGAATAACTTTGGGGTTTATGGGATTGGATGCACAAGTAGTATTCCCGCTTAGTACAGGTGAAGGCTAGCAAAAGACTGGGAAGCGACCAGCTAGAGAGCGACAACAGTCATGAACATGCATTAAAATTAATCAACACTGAATGCAAGCATGAGTAGGATATAATCCACCATGAACATAAATATCGTGAAGGCTATGTTGATTTTGTTTCAACTACATGCGTGAACATGTGCCAAATCAAGTCACTTAAATCATTCAGAGGAGGATACCACCATATCATACCACATCACAACCATTTTAATAGCATGTTGGCACGTAAGGTAAACCATTATAAGCTCCTAGCTAATCAAGCACGGCACAAGAAACTATGATCTCTAATTGCCATTGCAAACATGTTTATTCATAATAGGCTGAATCGGGAACGATGAACTAATCATATTTACAAAAACAAAATAGGTCGAGTTCATACCAGCTTTTCTCATCTCAGTCTGTCCATCATATATCGTCATAATTGCCTTTCACTTGCACGACCGAATGATGTGAATAATAATAATAGTGCGTGTGCATTAGACTAAGCTGGAATCCGCAAGCATTCAATAAACAGGAGAAGACAGGGCAATATGGGCTCTTTTGTCAAATCAACAATAATGCATATAAGAGCCACTTCAACAATTTAAATATGGTCTTCTCCTATCGACCCCCAAAGAAAAGAAAAGAAATAAAACTATTTACATGGGAAAGCTCCCAACAAGCAAAAGAAGAACAGGAAATATTTTGGGGTTTTCTTTTTAATTACTACTACAAGCATGGAAATTAAAACTAGCTAAAAGTTACAACTATTTTTTTTGGTTTTTCTTAAGGTTTATTAAACACACAAGAAGAAATCATAAAAAGAAAAATAAACTAGCATGGATGATACAATGAAAAAGTATGAGCACCGACATCTAGCAATGAGTGTGTGAACATGAATATAATGTCGGTGGGAAATACATACTCCCCCAAGCTTAGGCTTTTGGCCTAAGTTGGTCTATGGCCACGGCTGGCCTGGCAGATATCCATAATAATAGTTGGGGTCGTACTGCGATGAAGAAGACTCTGACTGCCATTGGTTGGTGTCGGTGTACAAAACTAGGGGCACATTTTTGTACCCCTTTACCTGTGCACGGGCATTCGGAGCCGCGCTCGTGACCACACCAAGCAGAGCAAGGGAGGTAAGCCAAGGTAATACCGAAGCCCAAGACAAAGCAAAGCAACGACAAGGACCAAGGCCACAAAGATCAGATGGGTAAAGCAGGTTTCCCCGGCAAGGACCTTTGCCGGGGCAGCCTTAGCGGCCCCGACAAGACCCTTGCCGGGGCAGCTCGCCCACGCCAGCCGAGCGAGCCACCCTCAAGCCCACCAACACTCGACAAATGCATTGGACAGGGCTCGGGAGGCACCTCCGTGGTGGCATGCAGATATTCGTGGAGACAAAGAATAGTCAAGATCGAATGAGGATAGGAAGGCAGCCATCCTCACCGAAGAAACTCACAAGACCCCCGGCAAGATCCTTGCCAGGGACGCCTGTGCGCCACGACAAGACCCTTGTCAGGCCACCCGGCAAGGCCCTCGCCAAGCGCATCAGCAGGGCCACCATCAGACCCGCACCAGCCAAGTCTCCACCGCCATTCGCATGCAGCTGCCGACCCAACTAGCTGGGCAGGCACCTGCGTGGCGGCATGCAGCCCTTCGTGGAGGCTCCACCACCATGCCACCTCAGCTGCCTGCCTACCTACATGGCACCGCATGCATCGCTGGCCAGGGCGCATGTCGAAGCTTGAAGGAGCAGCGACGGATGGGACGGGCCTTGCTCCCGTCCCCGATAAAGTGGAGGGACACCTAAGCCTCGCATTTAATGTGCTTCGTCCTGTAATACCAGGATAACCTCGCAACATTGTTGCGTTTCCACCTCCTGTGTGCCACTATGGCAGCCCCTTTTTCTATAAAAGGAGGCCCAAGGTGACGAGGAGAGGGATTCGGCTTTTTGGAGCTCGTTGCACCCCATAGCTAGTTCAAGAACTCAGAATACATCCACCAAAGCAGGACTAGGGTTTTACATATCCTCGCGGCCCGAACCTGGATAAACGAACTACATGCTCTCTGTTAGACCCGCTCTTCTCTCAACCCCGCGCCCCGCAACCGCAGTAGGGATTCTTGTGATCCCATAGGTGTCGTTTCCCACCGACATCTTTGGCGCGCCAGGTACGGGGGCGCGTTTGTGAGAATCTGGTCTGGTAGTTAGCCTAGCGGTTCTTCGTTGCCATGGCCCCAAAGAAGAAGACGGCCATGGTGATCGGCTCGTTGGGGGCCGAACGGCCCGTGCCGGCGCGAACGAGCAGTGGACCTGTCGCGGACAGGACTCGGGTCGCGGCTCGCAAACACCAGCACTACCCAGGCAGTCGGAGCCTGGCGAGCAGCGTCGTTCATGCACCACACGATCGGCCCCACACCGCCGGATCCAAAGACGAAGCTGGGCCCCCTGCCAGTGGCGCGAGGCCATCCGGGGGTGTCGTTGCGCCAACTCCGGGCGGCGCGGCGACCTCCAGGACGCATACACCGGTAACCACCGCGCGTTCTTCCGATGGTGTGCGCGCTGAACAGCGTCACCACGTTGGTGACCCTGGGCACCGCCGTGGGAAGAGCCCTGTGCGTCGTCAGCAAAGCGAAGGAGTTCAACACGCTCGCCGAAGCACTGGTGAAAATGGCACACGGCCGTTGGGTCGTGACAGAGCTCCTTCTAACATAGTTAGAAGTCGAAGCGCGCCACGATCCACTCAGCTGTCACCGCCACCCACGCCAGCGGAAGCCTTGGCGCGTGCGCAGCTGCTCCTCGACTTCCCTCCTGCTGCGGAGAAGCTCGATGAGTGGAGGGCCACCATCCGGAGCCTCGTCGCCGTCGCGAACAAAGACGATCCGCGGCCGGCGGGGCCCTCGGGTCGGCGCTCCACCGAACCACCACATGCTGGAGCTGGGAGGACCAGGGAAGATGCGGCCACGGTGCACTCTCCTCCTCCTCGCCAGCCGCCGCAGGCGTCGGCCCGTCACGGCGACGCTGGTGATAACATCTCCATAGCATCGTCCGACCCACGGACCCTCCGTGACCAGCGCCAGGTCCTTCGGGAACGAGCTCACAAAGACGCTCGAACCACCGTCGAGCGCCAGCGTGAGGCGCGCCGCCAGTCGGACAAGCGGGCGGGACCCACTACGGACCACCCGGCACCGGGGGGGCCCGGCGGCCTACCTTACGAGGTGGGCTGCCCGGTTTTTACCCGTGAGCTGAGGCAGTTCCAGTGGCCGTCCCACCGCACATTCAGGCCTGACGTCGGCGAGAAGTACACCGGCAAGACCCATCCGTCCGAGTTCCTCAGCATCTGCACTATCACGATGCAAGCCGCTGGGGCTCGCGACGACAAGGTGCTTGCCAACTACTTCCCGCTGGTGCTCAAGCCCAATGTAATGTCTTGGTTGATGCACTTGCCGGCGAACTCCATCTCTTCCTGGTCAGATCTGTGCCATGAGTTCGTTGGCGCCTTCACAGGGGGCCACCAAGCTCATGGCCAGGCCAGTGATCTGCATATCATTCCCCAGAAGGAAGGGGAGACCCTGCGCAAGTACATCCAGAGATTCAGCCGGGTGCAGTACAACATCCCTAACGTTCATCCCACCGCTGTGATTAGCGTGTTCCATTAGAACGTGCGCAATCGCAAGATGCGCGAGGAGCTGGCGATGACCAAGGTTAAGGATGTGGCCGAGCTCTATGTTCTGGCCGACAGGTGCACCCGGGCTGAAGAGGGAAGGAAGTACCCCATCGAAAACGCCGGCGCGGAAACTGACTCTACTGATGAGGACGCCGCCGCCCCGACGAAGAAGGGCTGGCGTCGCAACAGGAAACACAAAGGCAAGGCCGTGCTTGCCGTTGAGGGATCTGACGATACCGGTGCCAGCAAGAAGGTCAAGGCAGACACCCCCGGCAAGGAGATTGTTGGGTGCGCCGCATGCCGGGCCTTGGCGGCTACCGACAAGCCAGGAAGCTCCAGCAAGCAATACTGCAAGATCCACCGCACCAAGGGCCACGATCTCCAGAACTGCCGGCAAGTCGAGCTGCTTGCTAAGAAGCAAAAGGCTGAGTATGAAAGGCGGGACAAGGAGAAGGACCAGGATGGTGCTGAGGGATCCGGCAAGATGCGGGGTGGCCAAGGAGGCCACCCCGGCAAGGACAAACAGCAAGAAAGACCCGCCCGGGCCGCGACAAGAAACAAGAAGACGATGATCGCGACGAGGACGACGAGTCGGGTGAGCAAGGGTTCCAGAAGGCTACGGAGGCCATGTGCATTGATGGCGGTGCCTCGCTGCACACCTCTCACCGCCAGCTCAAGCAGTGGGCGCGAGAGGTTACAGCAACAAAGCCGTCGTTCGGCGCTCAGAAGCCACTAAAGTAGTCCAGCACGCCCCTCATCTTTGACGCCGAGGACCACCGTGATCGCACTACCGCGGTCGGGTGTTTGCCGTTGTTGGTTTCACCAACAATACGCAACCTCGGGGTGAACAAGATGTTGGTTGACGGCGGGGCCGGCCTGAACCTGATCTCGCCTGTCGTGGTCAAAAGGTTGCAAATCCCTGACAGAGACCTCGAGGAAATGGGCATGTTTCAGGGGGTCAATCCGGGGAGAAGCCAGCCAAAGGGAAAGGTCACACGGCCCGTGACATTTGGAGGAGAGTTGAACTACTGGACGGAGAGGATCGTCTTCGACGTGGCCGAGATCCCCTTTCCCTACAACGGGATCCTCGGCCGCCCGGCACTAGCTAAGTTCATGGCGGAATCACATTACGCCTACAACATGCTAAAGATGCCCGAGCCGTTGACCATCATCTCCGTCCCCTCCAACAAGAAGGACGCGCTGATCTGCGCTGACCAACTCTACCGGGAACTAGTTGCAGCAGCTGCCGTCAAGGCACCTGCTCCTGCCGCCGAAGGCCCGGGAGGAAAGAAGGAGCCCGGCAAGACCTCTCGCACCCACTCCGGCAAGCGCACCTCCTCGGGGTGTTGTGCTACCGTTGAGGGCATGCCAGAGAGCTCTGCCGACAAGAACAAGAGATCTAGAGTCGGGCCGCCGCAGACCAAGAAGGTGCCCGTCGCGGAAGACGGCACGGGAGGGGCCTTCATCGTAGGCTCCGCCCTCAGCGGCAAATAGGAAGGCGGGCTCATCACCTTCCTGCGGGCAAATGTCGACGTGTTTGCATGGCAAGCGTCTGACATCCCCGGTGTTCCCAGGGAGGTGATTGAGCACCACCTAGCTGTCTGCCCCCACGCGCGGCCCGTCAAGCAGAAGGTCAGAAAGCAGGCTTTGGAGAGGCAGGAGTTCATCACAGAGGAGATCATGAAGTTAGAAGCGGCAGGATTGGTGAGAGGAGTGCTCCACCCGACGTGGTTGGCCAATCCGGTAGTGGTGCACAAGGCGAATGGGAACTGGAGGTTGTGTATTGATTACTAGTACATCTCCAACGTATCTATAATTTTTATTGCTCCATGCTATATTATCTACTGTTTTAGGCAATATTGGGCTTTATTTTCCATTTTATATTATTTTTGGGACTAACCTATTAACCGGAGGCCCAGCCCAGATTTGCTGTTTTATGCCTATTTCAGTGTTTTGAAGAAAAGGAATATCAGACGGAGTCGAAATGGAACGAAATCAACTGGAGAAGTTATTTTTGGAAGGAAACACACCTGATGGACTTGGACCTCACGTCAAGCAAGGAACGAGGTGCTCACGAGGGTGCCCCCTAGGGCGCGCCCCCCTGTATCGTGGGGCCCCCATGGCTCCCCTCACGTGCTTCTTCTGCCTATATATCTCCATATACCCTAAAACTTCCAGAACGCAACATAGATCAGGAATTCCGCCGCCAGAATCCTCTGTAGCCACCAAAAACCAATCGGGACCCTATTTCGGCACCCTGCCGGAGGGGGGAACCTTCTCCGGTGGCCATCTTCATCATCCTGGTGCTCTCCATGACAAGGGGGGAGTAGTTCTCCCTCGGGGCTGAGGGTATGTACCAGTAGCTATGTGTTTGATCTCTCTCTCTCTCTCTCTCTCTCTCTCTCTCTCTCTCGTGTTCTTGAGATGATACGATCTTGATGTATCGCGAGCTTTGCTATTATATTTGGATCCTATGATGTTTCTTCCCCCCTCTTCTCTCTTGTAATGAATCGAGTTACCCCTTTGAAGTAACCTTATCGGATTGAGTCTTTAAAGACTTGAGAACACTTGATGTATGTCTTCTCGTGGATATCTGTGGTGACAATGGGATACCACGTGCCACTTGATGTATGTTAAGGTGACCAACTTGCGGGTTTCATGACATTGGGAACCTATGCATAGGGGTTGGCACACGTTTTCGTCGTGATTCTCTGGTAGAACTTTGGGGCACTCTTTGAGGTTCTATGTGTTGGTTGAATAGATGAATCTGAGATTGTGTGATGCATATCGTATAATCATACCCACGGATACTTGAGGTGACATTGGAGTATCTAGGTGACATTAGGGTTTTGATTGATTTGTGTCTTAAGGTGTTATTCTAGTACGAACTCTAGGGCTGTTTGTGACACCTATAGGAATAGCCCAATGGATTGATTGGAAAGAATAACTTTGAGGTGGTTTCATACCCTACGATAATCTCTTCGTTCGTTCTCCGCTATTAGTGACTTTGGAGTGACTCTTTGTTGCATGTTGAGGGATAGTTTTATGATCCAATTATGTTAGTATTGTTGAGAGGACTTACACTAGCGAAAGTATGAACCCTAGGCCTTGTTTCCTATCATTGCAATACTGTTTACGCTCACTTTTATCATTCGTTACCTTGCTGTTTTTATAATTTCAGATTACAAAAACTTATATCTACTATCCATATACCACTTGTATCACCATCTCTTCGCTGAACTAGTGCACCTATACAATTTACCATTGTATTGGGTGTGTTGGGGACACAAGAGACTCTTTATTATTTGGTTGCAGGGTTGCTTGAGAGAGACCATCTTCATCCTACGCCTCCTACGGATTGATAAACCTTAGGTCATCCACTTGAGGGAAATTTGCTACTATCCTACAAACCTCTACACTTGGAGGCCCAACAACATCTACAAGAAGAAGGTTGTGTAGTAGACATCAAGCTCTTTTCTGGCGCCGTTGACGGGAGGTTAGAGCTTGAAGGTATATCTTTAGATCTTGCAATCAAGTCTTTTAGTTTCTTGTTTTATCACTAGTTTAGTTTATAAAAGAAAACTATAAAAAATGGAATTGAGTTTGTCTCATACGCTTCACCTTTTTAATATCTTTCGTGAGTATGATGGAAAGGATAATTGTGCTCAAGTGCTAGAAGAAGAAATCTATAAAATGTTTGGCACTAAATATTTGAATGATGAGCATGATTGCAATGTTGTTAGTATGAATTCCTTGAATATCCATGATGCTAATGATATACAAAGCCACAAGCTTGGGGAAGCTATGTTTGATGAAGATGATATTTTTTGTCCCCCAAGTTTTGATGAGCAAATTTATTATGAAAGCATGCCCCCTATCTATGATGATTATTGTGATGACACGTATGCTTTAAAGAATAATGATAACCATGAAACTTGTCATCTTAATCTTAATTTTCAATCACATGATAGTTATTTTGTTGAGTTTGCTCCCACTACTATTCATGAGAAGAATTTTGCTTATGTGGAGAGTAGTAAACTATGCATGCTTGTAGATCATGAAAAGAATGCATTAGGTGCTGGTTATATTGTTGAATTCATTCATGATGGTACTGAAAATTATTATGAGGGAGGAATATATGCTTGTAGGAATTGCAATAATATCAAGTTTCCTCTCTATGTGCTTAAAATTTTGAAGTTATGCTTGTCTTACCTTCCTATGCAAGTTGATTCTTGTTCCCACAAGTTGTTTGCTCACAAAATCCCTATGCATAGGAAGTATGTTAGACTTAAATGTTCTAGTAATATTCTTCATGATGCTCTCTTTATGTTTCAATTATTATCCTTTATGTGAGCATCATTGAAATCATCATGCCTAGCTAGGGGCGTCAAACGATAGCGCTTGTTGGGAGGCAACCCAATTTTATTTTTGTTCCTTGCTTTTTGTTCCTGTTTAGTAATAAATAATCCATCTAGCCTCTATTTATATGTGGTTTTATGCTTTTAATTAGTGTTTGTGCCAAGTAGAACCTTTGAGAATACTTGGGGAAAGTCTTGTTGATCATGCTGCCAAAAACAGAAACTTTAGCGCTCACGAGAACTACTGCCATTTTTATTTGGAGAGTGATATTTAGTTAATTATTTTTGCAGATGATTAATAGATAAATTACTCAGGTCCATCAATTTATTTGAGAATTTTATGAGTTCCAGAAGTATACGTTTGATCCAGATTACTACAGACTGTTCTGTTTTTGACAGATTCTATTTTTCATGTGTTGTTTACTTATTTTGATGAATCTATGGCTAGTAAAATAGTTTATAAACCATAGAGAAGTTGGAATACAGTAGGTTTAACACCAATATAAATAAATAATGAGTTCATTACAGTACCTTGAAGTGGTGATTTACTTTCTTATACTAACGGAGCTTACGAGTTTTCTACTTTAAGTTTTGTGTTGTGAAGTTTTCAAGTTTTGGGTGAAGATTCGATGGACTATGGAATAAGGAGTGGCAAGAGCCTAAGATTGGGGATGCCCCGGAATGCATCCCCTCTTTCGTCTTCGTTCATTGGTAACTCTACTTGGAGCTATATTTTTATTCGCCACATGATATGTGTTTTGCTTCGAGCGTAAATTTATTTTGTTAGGATTTGCTTGCTGTTATTTAGAACAATGTTTTGCATCTTTTATTTCAATAAAAGTGGCATTGATAGCCTTTACTATGCATATGTTACAAGTATACATGTTGCTGTTTGAAAACAGAAAGTTTACCGTTGTTGCAATAATTCCCTAGAAAAGTCAGAATGTGATAAAATGTTGAAACCTTTTGAATATTAAGCTCTGATAAATTTACTACAGTGGGAATTTTATTTCATAATTTTTGGAGCTAGGGAAGTATGGATGTTGCAGCATTCTTTACAGACTATCCTGTTTAGGCAGATTGCTGTTATGTTTGCATTGTTTGCATATGTTTGCTTCTTTAATGATTCTATTTGAGGATACGACTATTAAATATGCAGAGACATTTAGTATGCAATGTTGAATAATTATTTTAGTGACTTGATACAGTAGAGTATGATAAGGTTTTTGCAATGGTTTATACTAACTTATCTCATGAGTCCTTGTTGAGTTTTGTGTGGATGAAGCTTTTGAGATTTAGGGAGACCGTGATATGAGAGGAATTAAGGAGACACAAAAGCTCAAGCTTGGGGATGCCCAAGGCATCCCAAGATAATATTTCAAGAAGTCTCAAGCATCTAAGCTTGGGGATGCCCTGGTTGGCATCCCACCTTTCTTCTTCAACAATTATCGGTTAGTATCGGTTGATCCTAAGTTTTTGCTTCTTCACATGATGTTTGCTATTCTTAGAATGTCATTTTATTTTGCTTTGCTTGCTGTTTGAATAGAGTACCAAGATCTGAAATTATTAAATGTTAGAGAGTCTTCACATAGTCGCTTAATTATTCGACTACTCATTGATCTTCACTTATATCTTTCGGAGTAGTTTGTCATTTGCTCTAGTGCTTCACTTATATCTTTTAGAGCATGGTCGTAGTTTTATTTTGAAGAAATAGATGAACTCTCATGCTTCACTTAGATTATTTTGAGAGTCTTAAATAGCATGGTAATTTGCTTAAAATCCTAATATGCTAGGTATTCAAGAATAGTAAAATTCTCTTATGAGTGTGTTGAATACTAAGAGAAGTTTGATACTTGATAATTGTTTTGAGATATGGAGATGGTGATATTAGAGCCATGCTAGTTGAGTGGTTATGAATTTGAGAAATACTTGTGTTGAAGTTTGTGATTCCCGTAGCATGCACGTATGGTTAACCATTATGTTACGAAGTCGGAGCATGATTTGTTTATTGATTGTCTTCCTTATGAGTGGCGGTCGGGGATGAGCGATGGTCTTTTCCTACCAATCTATCCCCCTAGGAGCATGCGCGTAATACTTTGCTTCGATAACTAATAGATTTTCGCAATAAGTATGTGAGTTCTTTATGACTAATGTTGAGTCCATGGATTATACGCACTCTCACCCTTCCACCTTTGCTAGCCTCTCTAGTACCACGCAACTTTCGCCGGTACCATAAACCCACCATATACCTTCCTCAAAACAGCCATCATACCTACCTATTATGGCATTTCCATAGCCATTCCGAGATATATTGCCATGCAACTTTCCACCATTCCGGTTATTATGACACACTCCATCATTGTCATATTGCTTTGCATGATCATGTAGTTGACATTGTATTTGTGGCAAAAGCCACTGTTCATAATTCTTTCATACTTGTCACTCTTGATTCATTGCATATCCCGGTACACCGCCGGAGGCATTCATATAGAGTCATACTTTGTTCTAGTATCGAGTTGTAATCATTGAGTTGTAAATAAATAGAAGTGTGATGGTCATCATTCAATAGAGCATTGACCCAAAAAAAGAAAGGCCAAATAAAAAAATAAAAATAAAAGGGACAATTCTACTATCCTTTTACCACACTTGTGCTTCAAAGTAGCACCATGATCTTCATGATAGAGAGTCTCCTATGTTGTCACTTTCATATACTAGTGGGAATCTTACATTATAGAACTTGGCTTGTATATTCCAATGATGGGCTTCCTCAAATTGCCCTAGGTCTTCATGAGCAAGCAAGTTGGATGCACACCCACTAAGTTTCTTTTTGAGCTTTCATACATTTATAGCTCTAGTGCATCTGTTGCATGGCAATCCCTACTCACTCACATTGATATCTATTGATGGGCATCTCCATAGCCCGTTGATACGCCTAGTCGATGTGAAACTATCTTCTCCCTTTTTGTCTTCTCCACGACCACCATTCTATTCCACCTATAGTGCTATATCCATGGCTCACGCTCATGTATTGCGTAAAGATTGAAAAAGTTTGAGAACATCAAAAGTATGAAACAATTGCTTGGCTTGTCATCGGGGTTGTGCATGATTTAAATATTTTGTGTGGTGAAGATGGAGCATAGCCAGACTATATGATTTTGTAGGGATAACTTTCTTTGGCCATGTTATTTTGAGAAAACATAATTGCTTAGTTGGTATGCTTGAAGTATTATTATTTTCTATGTCAATATGAACTTTTGTCTTGAATCTTATGGATCTGAATATTCATGCCACAATTAAGAAGAATTACATTGAAATTATGCCAACTAGCATTCCACATCAAAAATTATCTTTTTTTATCATTTACCTACTCGAGGACGAGCAGGAATTAAGCTTGGGGATGCTTGATACGTCTCCAACGTATATATAATTCTTGATTGCTCCATGCTATATTATCTACTGTTTTAGGCAATTGGGCTTTATTTTCCATTTTATATTATTTTTGGGACTAACCTATTAACCGGAGGCCCAGCCCAGATTTGTTGTTTTATGCCTATTTTAGTGTTTTGAAGAAAAGGAATATCAGACGGAGTCGAAACGGAACGAAATCAACTGGAGAAGTTATTTTTGGAACGAAACACACCTGATGGACTTGGACCTCGCGTCAAGGAAGGAACGAGGTGCTCACGAGGGTGGGGGCGCCCCCGCCCCTAGGGCGCGCCCCCCTGTCTCGTAGGGCCCCTGTGGCTCCCCTGACGTGCTTCTTCTGCCTATATATCTCCATATACCCTAAAACTTCCAGATCGCAACATAGATCGGGAGTTCCGCCGCCAGGAGCCTCCGTAGCCACCAAAAACAAATCGGGGCCCTATTTCGACACCCGGTGGAACCTTCTCCGATGGCCATCTTCATCATCCCGGTGCTCTCCATGACGAGGAGGGAGTAGTTCTCCCTCGGGGCTGAGGGTATGTACCAGTAGCTATGTGTTTGATCTCTCTCTGAGATGATACGATCTTGATGTATCACGAGCTTTGCTATTATAGTTGGATCCTATGATGTTTCTTCCCCCCTCTTCTCTCTTGTAATGAATCGAGTTTCCCCTTTGAAGTAACCTTATCGGATTGAGTCTTTAAAGACTTGAGAACACTTGATGTATTATAACGCCCTCGATGCGGCTATAGCTCCCACGTGTCGGGGCACGACTTAGAGACATAACCGCATTGAAAGCAATGTCGCAAGTCAGGCAATCATTACAACATCCCATGTAATATGTAATAAAAGGGGGAGATACATAGTTGGCTTACACTCGCCACGTCACATCAGAGAACATAAATAACATCCATCAAGCAATCACTCATGGCCCGACTACGGCGCCAAAATAGAAAAGAACCCAACATGCGACAAGGCCCTGAATCAAACCCCAACTAGGCACCACTACTGATCGTCGGGAAAGGAAACATAATAACGCTGAGAGTCATCGTCGAACTCCCACTTGATCTCGTACTCGTCACCTGGAGCGGAATCACCTGGACCTGCATCTGGAATTATAGTATCTGTGAGCCACAGGGACTCAGCAATCTCGCACCCTCGCGATCAAGACTATTTAAGCTTATAGGAATGGATAAGGCAAATATATGTGGAGCTACAGCAAGCGACTAGCATATGTGGTGGCTATCTTATTCACAAAAGAGAGCGAGAAGAGGAGACAAAGCACGAGCGAGAAGCTATAAGAACAACCTGCGCAAGCATAACTCCAACACCGTGTCCACTTCCCGGACTCCGCCGAGAAGAGGCCATCACGGCAACACACTCAGTTGATTCATTTTAATTAATTAAGTTTAAGTTATCTACAACCGGACATTAACAAATTCCCATCTGCCCATAACCGCGGGCACGGCTTTCGAAAGTTCAATCCCTGCAGGGGGGTCCCAACTTAGCCCATGACAAGCTCTCACGGTCAACGAAGGAATAGACCTCCACCCAAGACACACCGATCAGACTCGGTAACCCGGTACAACAAGACAATTCGACAGGTTAAAACAAGACCAGCAACACCGCCCGAATGTGCCGACAAATCCCGATAGGAGCTGCACATATCTCTTTCTCAGGGCACACTCAGATTGTCTTAGGTATGGGTAGGCCAGCCCAGAGTTGCCCCTGGTGGCCACCGGTAGCTGACAGGTGGACCAACACTCAGAGGAGCACTGGCCCGGGGGGGGGGTAAAATAAGATGACCCTTGAGTCTGCAGAACCCAAGGGAAAGAAAAGGCTGGGTGGCAAATGGTAAAACCAAGGTTGGGCATTGCTGGACAAGCTTTAATCAAGGCGAACTATCAAGGGGTTCCCATTATAACCCAACCGCGTAAGGAACGCAAAATCCGGGAACATAACACCGATATGACGGAAACTAGGGCGGCAAGAGTGGAACAAAACACTAGGCGAGAGGCCGAGCCTTCCACCCTTTACCAAGTATATAGATGCATTAAGATAACATAGCAATATAATGATATCCCCAACAAGTAAATAAAAGATGTTCCAATAAGGAACGGCCTCCAAACTTCACCTGCAACTAGCAACGCTATAAGAGGGGCTGAGCAAAGCGGTAACATAGCCAATCAACGGTTTGCTAGGACAAGGTGGGTTAGAGGTTTGACAGGGCAATTGGGAGGCTGACAAGCAAAAGGTAGGCATCGTAGCATTGGCATAGCAAGAGCGAGCAAACTAGCATAGCAAAGATAGTAGTGATTTCGAGGGTATGATCATCTTGCCTGCACAGTTGTCAGAGTTGACTGGATCCTCACAAGCAAACTCAACGGGCTCCTTGGTAGAGAACACGTCTCCCAGCTCTACCCAAACAAGACAAACAAGCAACAAGGATACAATCAACCACGTGCAAGACCAAGCAATACGATGCAATGATGAAATGCTATGCGGGATGCGATGCGGGATGCAAAAAGCAAGATATGACAGGAAAAGCATGAACCTGGCCTCAACTTGGAATTCCAAGGGTTCCACTGGAAAGATGAGATGAAATCGCTTGAAAACGATATAAAGATCATTGGAATCGGAGTTACGGTTTGGAAATGGCAAGCGTTTTAAGATATGACACCGGCCTACGATTTACAGCAAGTAGGCATCTAAATGCAATGCAACGAACATGCTACAGCCACCAAACATGACAACGAAATACATGGGAGGGATGCCCACAAGATTCTTAACAAAAGACTAGCACTGAGCCACGGCCAATTCATCCATTATAAGGTTCAAACAAGCATGGCAAAAACGCAAATGCAAAACAGATTCCAGACTTAGTGAAATTAACACTACTCTGAAATTTCAGACCACGAAGCCCTCTTCAGAGCAGTAAAACAACATGATACATGACCTGAACATGACAAGTAAGAACATGGCATGGAGCTACTCAACAAGCTTAACAAAAGACCCAAAGTGACCTGGGGCCAAAAGGGTTCACAAACTATATTAACGGGCACACTAACATAGCTAAAACACAATCAGTTTTCAGACTTGGTGAAAACTGAGACATGCTGAAATATAACTCACGAAGGCATGTAAACGAGCTCGATGCACTCACCACGGTGCAAGTCACAGCAAGGCAAGCATACATACATTAAGAAGGCACAAAATACAAGTTAGACATGGCAAGAACAATGGCATAGCATGCACGGATCAACTACAACAACGCCGGCAAAATCGCAAATGAGTTGACGATCTGCCCAGATTCACCACGAAGCAAAAGTAGAGCTTGATTGACTCAAGCTATGGTGCTCCAAAATAGCAAGTAAAGACATGGATGGATAGAGCATAACATGAATAACAAAAGTCCCTTACTGATCATCCTCAAAAGAGGCACGGATCACTAGGAAACAAGCTGAACATATGGCATCATGAACTAAAATATCCCAGACTTAGTGAAAACAACTGTCCCTGAAAACAGATTTCTCGGGTGCCTCTCTTTGCGAGCTTGCACAAGTCACCACACACATCCTAAAAATGCATGGGCTGCACCTCTGGAAATAATACAAAATGCTTAACAAAACATATAAAGCACTCACAGGCATAGCATGCACACAATAATCCTGGCAAAAATGACAAAAGTCTAAGATGAACTAGCAGATCTGACAATTAACTCACGAAGCCTCCTTATAACAGCATTTTGGGCATCAAGATGAGCTCAAATGAAAATAATGCAATGGAATGAAATGATTTACTCGTCGAGACGAACATTTTGATATATCATAAGTCCAAAACGGAGCTACAGATGCAAAGTTACGAGCGGTTAAAGTAGGCATAAAAAATTAAGGGGGAGAGGGAAAAAGTCAACCCTAGATATTTTGGATCTCAGATCTGGAACGGTGCACTGTTCATCAGGTGCGCGAACCGAGGTCGCCGGAGAAGATGGCCGTGGCGAGGCCGGCCGGTGGAGGAGGGAGGCGAGGCCGGCTCGGGCGGGGGCGGCCGGAGTGGCCGCGGCGCTCGCCGGCGTTGGCGGCGGCCGGAACGGGGCGGCGAGGCGGCGGTGGTGGCGATGGGAGGCGTGCCGCGGCGGCGTGGCGGCGCCGGCCGGCGATGGCGGCGCGGTGGCCGACCGGGGGAAGACGGCGGCGCGGTCGGCGGAGCTGGGGACGAAGGGAGGCGGCGACGGCGCTCCTCTGGCCCGGGAGAGCGGCGTCGGGGGCCGGCTCGGGCCTGGCGGGCCTTCGCGGTGGGCGGCGAAGCGGTCCCGCGCCGGGGACACGTGGCGGCAGCGGATAGGCGAGGGGCGCGGCGGACGTTGTCCGGCCGGGGGCGGACACGTCCGTCGGCGGAGGTTTCTGTTTTTTTTAGAACTAGGGTTTCGAGGGGAAGACGAGATCCGAAAATGGAGGGGGTATATATAGGCATAAGTAGAGCTAGGAGAGTCCAAATGAGATGCGGTTTTCGGCCACGCGATCGTGATCGAACGCTCTAGGACATGGAGCAGAGTTTGGTGGGTTTTTGGGCCAAATTAGATGGGTGTTGGGCTGCAACACACACGAGGCCTTTTCGGTCCCTCGGTTAACCGTTGGAGTATCAAACGAAGTCCAAATGGTACGAAACTTGGCAGGCGGTCTACCGGTAGTAAACCAAGGCCGCTTGGCAAGTCTCGGTCCAATCCGGAAATGTTTAATCCCCACACACGAAACAAAGCTAGAAATGGCCACCGGAGGAGAACGAAGCGCCGGGATGCAAAACGGACAACGGGGAAAATGCTCGAATGCATGAGATGAACACATATGCAAATGCAATGCACATGATGACATGATATGAGATGCATGAAAACGAAAACAACACACGGAGACAAAGACCCGAACCCGAGAAAAAAATATAACTTAACGCAGGAAACGGCAAGAGTTGGATACAAATTTGGAAAGTCGTATCTGGGGCGTTACATGTATGTCTTGCCGTGGATATCTGTGGTGGCAATGGGATACCACAGGCCACTTGATGTATGTTAAGGTGACCAACTTGCGGGTTTCATGACATTGGGAACCTATGCATAGGGGTTGGCACACATTTTCGTCGTGATTCTCCGGTAGAACTTTGGGGCACTCTTTGAGGTTCTATGTGTTGGTTGAATAGATGAATCTGAGATTGTGTGATGCATATCGTATAATCATACCCACGGATACTTGAGGTGACATTGGAGTATCTAGGTGACATTAGGGTTTTGATTGATTTGTGTCTTAAGGTGTTATTCTAGTACGAACTCTAGGGCTGTTTGTGACACCTATAGGAATAGCCCAACGGATTGATTGGAAAGAATAACTTTGAGGTGGTTTCGTACCCTACCATAATCTCTTCATTCGTTCTCCGCTATTAGTGACTTTGGAGTGACTCTTTGTTGCATGTTGAGGGATAGTTTTATGATCCAATTATGTTAGTATTGTTGAGAGGACTTACACTAGCGAAAGTATGAACCCTAGGCCTTGTTACCTATCATTGCAATACTGTTTACTCTCACTTTTATCATTCGTTACCTTGCTGTTTTTATAATTTCAGATTACAAAAACTTATATCTACTATCCATATACCACCTGTATCACCATCTCTTCGCCGAACTAGTGCACCTATACAATTTACCATTGTATTGGGTGTGTTGGGGACACAAGAGACTCTTTGTTATTTGGTTGCAGGGTTGCTTGAGAGAGACCATCTTCATCCTACGCCTCCTACGGATTGATAAACCTTAGGTCATCCACTTGAGGGAAATTTGCTACTGTCCTACAAACCTCTGCACTTGGAGGCCCAACAACGTCTACAAGAAGAAGGTTGTGTAGTAGACATCAAGCTCTTTTCTGGCGCTGTTGCCGGGAGGTTAGAGCTTGAAGGTATATCTTTAGATCTTGCAATCGAGTCTTTTAGTTTCTTGTTTTATCACTAGTTTAGTTTATAAAAGAAAACTATAAAAAATGGAATTGAGTTTGTCTCATACGCTTCACCTTTTAAATATCTTTCGTGAGTATGATGGAAAGGATAATTGTGCTCAAGTGCTAGAAGAAGAAATCTATAAAATGTTTGGCACTAAATATTTGAATGATGAGCATGATTGCAATGTTGTTAATATGAATTCCTTGAATATCCATGATGCTAATGATATGCAAAGCCACAAGCTTGGGGAAGCTATGTTTGATGAAGATGATATTTTTTGTCCCCCAAGTTTTGATGAGCAAATTTATAGTGCCGACAAGGCGCGGCCCCCGGCGGAGTTTGGTGCCACCAAGGTGATGCCCCCGCGGTCGAGTGAAGTGGTGCCCAAGAAAAAGATGATGCAGCACCTGGTTTACTTTGTCAGCTCCCTCTTGCAGGGGGCTAGGTCAAGGTATTCCGGTGTGCAAAAATTGCTCTTCGGCCTCCTCATGGCCTCGAGGAAGCTGTGTCACTACTTCCAAGCCCACGAGATCATTGTCGTCACTCGCCTCCTGTTGCAACGGATACTGCACAACCCGAACACAACCGGAAGGATTGTGGAATGGGCCTTGGAGTTGTCAAGCTTCGGCTTAAAGTTTGAGAGTACCTCGACAATTCGGAGCAGAGTCTTGGCGGAGTTCATCGTGGAATGGACCTCGATGCCTGACGAAGAAATCTAGGAGACTACTCTCCCCGGCAAGGAAGCAGACCGCAACTGGATCATGTACTTTGATGGAGCCTTGTCGCTGCAAGGCGCCGGTGCCAGCGTGCTGCTCGTCGCACCAACCGGAGAGCACCTCAAGTACGTGATCCAGATGCACTTCCCCAGGGAGATGTCCACCAATAACACCGTCGAAAACGAGGGATTGCTTGCCGGTCTCAGGATCGCGGCGGACCTTGGGGTTAAGAAGATCATCATCAGGGGTAAGAAGCTCATCGTCAGGGGTGACTCGTAGCTCGTTGTCAGGCAGGTCAACAAAGATTATCAGAGCCCACTAATGGAGGCATGCGTAGATGAGGTGAGGAAGCGGGAGGAACGCTTTGACGGTATCCAGGTGGAGCACGTCCCCTGAGCGGAGAACGACATTGTTGATTACCTGTCAAAGCGTGCCGCATTCAAGCTACCTGTGGAACCAGGTAGCTTTTTGCTCCGGTTAACTCAACCATCCGTCAATCCATCAGTAGGGCAGAGCAAGCAGAGGAAATCAAGTCCCGACAAGTACTTTCCTACCGAGCCCCCCGGGGCTGCCGGCAAGGGTGCTATCGCGGACGCTGAGCCTGCCCAAGAGCAGCTGGCTCCGGCGGGGCGTCAGGCCCTGGCCGTAGAGACAATCGCTCCGATGGCGGAAGAGATGCCTTTGGTCCTTGTCGTCGAGCCTCAGGCCCCGGCATGGGCACAGCACACCATCCAATTCCTCCAAACAGGGGAGCTTCCTGAGGAGCAGGAAGAAGCGGAGAGAGTAGCCCGTCGGTCCGCCCTGTACCAGTTCGTCGATGACGTCCTGTGCCGAAGGAGGCCGAACGGTGTGAAACTCAAGTGCATCCCCCGGGAGGAAGGACTAGAGCTGTTGGCAGAGATACATGGAGGCATATGTGTCTCCCACATAGGGTCGAGGACCCTTGCCGGGAAGGCATTCCGGCAAGGTTTCTTCTGGCCCACCGCCCTCCAGGTGGCGACGGCACTAGTCACCAAGTGTGAAGCGTGCCAGTTCCATTCAAAGAAGCTTCATCAACCAGCTCAAGCCCTTCAGACAATCCCTCTCTCCTGGCCATTCTCGGTCTGGGGGCTCGATATACTAAGCCCTTTCTCCCGCGCTGTCGGGGGCTTTGAGTACTTGTACATCGCAATCGACAAGTTCACAAAGTGGCCAGAGGTGGAAGCAGTGAGGAAGGTGACTGCTCAGTCAGCCGTCAAATTCTTCAAAGGACTGGTCTACCGTTTTGGTGTGCCAAACAGAGTCATCACCGACAACGGCACGCAGTTCACAAGCCACACCTTCATGCAGTACATTCGAGACCTCGGCAGCAAGGTCTGTTTTGCTTCCGTGGCACATCCACGGAGCAACGGCCAAGCGAAGAGGGCAAATGCTAAAATGTTGCGAGGCTTAAGAACGAAGACCTTTGACAGGCTGCACAAGAGTGGAAGGCACTTGATTAATGAGTTGTCGGCGGTTCTTTGGTCGATCAGGACGACGCCAAATCGAGCCACCGGCCAGACACCTTTCGCCCTGGTATACGGGGCGGAAGCAGTTCTCCCCATGGAACTCATACACGGGTCACCTCGAGTGCTCGCTTATCATGAGCTTGAGCAAGAGTCGTTGCGCCAAGATGACGCGACTCTCCTTGAGGAAGATCGTCTTCGGGCGGCTGTGAGAGCGGCATGCTACCAGCAAGCCTTGCACCGCTACCATAGCCGCAAGGTTCATGCCCGAAGCCTTGAGGAAGGCGACCTTGTTCTTCAGCGTGTTCAGTCGGCAAGAATTCCAACAAGTTGACGCCGAAGTGGGAAGGCCCTTATCGGGTAATACGAGTCACCAGGTCGTGCGCAGTCCACCTGGAGACCAAGGATGCCATACCAGTGAGAAACTCCTGGAACATCGAGCATCTTCGCAAGTTTTACCCATAAGGCGGCTTGCCGGGCCTCCCGGCAAGCCACCTTTTGTACGAGCTTTGCCGACAAGGCATGTGACCCTCTGTACAAAGCCAGGCGCAGACCCTAAGCATAAATAAATGAAGCGCTGGCGCCCTAAGTTATAGCATGCATGCTAGGTCGAGTCTCGTCCTTGGTTAGGGTTGATAGTGCTTAGTGGCGGCTAACCCCTATCTTAGAGGTCGAGTGTGTGTCTCTCTGTTCTTCTCTGTCTTCTTTGGTTCGCAGGACACATGAGTATCCTTGCCGAGCTGCTTTGGAAGGAAGGGGACGGACCGGCGTCCGGACCCCGGCAAGCCAGTATTGCCGGGGGCTACAAGAGCAAAGATCCACCCGCGGAAAGCCAAGGTTGCCGGGGGCTGCAGATTCAGATAAGTTCTCTATCCCTTATCATGTGTTTCGTTATGGACTGAGGTATGTGAAACCTCATTTTATCCTTAGGCTACCATGCTCCCCTCATTCCAGACCCTAGGACTCGTTTCCTGGGACCGAGTTCGGTCATAGTCGTGGCAACAAGGAAATGAAACGAGGAGCCTAAGCCCACCTCATCCCTGCCTCCGCCAAGGGCGTGAGAAAGGTCGAGCGAAGTGGGGGGACGGCAAGGCCTGTTGCCGGGCGAGAAAATGTTTATCTTAAAGGTAACAAGGATTTACTCCTTGTCGTGGGTTTTACCTGTGAACGAAAAACCCGACAAACATCCCTTTTTCATTAAAAAAACATCCCATACAGGTACAGTTCATACGAAATGAAAAACATGAACAAGGGGATTACAAGTTCTAAAGTTAACAAAGGCCCGAAGGCTTACAAGACTAAAAAGAGATAAGATGCCCATAATCCCTTTCTTATCCCTCTCCTCAGGAAATGGAACAAGAAAACAGAAGGGCAAAAGGGGCGCCTAGGCGAGCTACGAGTGGCAGAAGACACCAAGAGAACATCTTGGTGGCCGTCCAAGGGCTGGATGGTGATGGCGGTGCCAGAGGCAGAGCTCGAAGACGAGGCGGCAGGACGTCGGTACGCGACGAAGGCGTCGGTGCCCGCGTACTCCGAGTTGACGGCCTTGCCGCCCGCCCTCTTCCTCTTCCGCTGCCTCCCAAATGCCAGCCGCCCAAGGAGACGACCCCGAGAAGTTCAAGGAGCCGGCGACACGGATGATGGGGTCGCCAGTGCCGCTCGGAATGGCGCCCGATGCCTAATCGGACCCGTCATCCTGCCGCCCGCTAGCCTCATCATCGCTGCCGTTGTCCTCCTCGCCACTCTCGCTCGAGGAGGAATCTTCGTCGTCAGAAGAGCTCTCCATGCAACACCTTACGCGAATCCCGAAGTGCCCGAAGATCTTGACGGAGAGGAGGCCACCCTCCATTAGTTTGAAATGGAGAGTGAGCCCATCTGTCAAGCTGTGGAGGTGAGCGAAGGTCTTCCACCCTCGGTGGAGATACATGACGTGAGGGGCGGGGAACTCGACGTCGGCCCATGTGTCGCTGTTCCCGCAGCCCCTCATATGCAACCGCAACGCCTGCGGCAGATCCAGCTCCATCTCCCGCGCGAATGGAGTTGGGAGGCGAAGGCGACGGCGCGGTGGATGGCGCAGCCTGACGAAGAATTCGCAGGGGTTGTCCCCGGCATGGCCCTCCATCGGAGGAGGAGCTGCTGGCGGAGGAGAGGCTGATCTTCCGCCCCGTACCCCTCTTCCCCGAACACTGTGACCTCTGCCCCGGCCTCGCCCACGGCCTCGCCCCCTCCCCCTTCCCCTCGTAGTCGGCTCTGCCAACACGGGCTCAGGGGGAGGAGGGACGAGTTGTCGAGCGGCGACCCTCGCCACCACCGTCGAAGGACCGGGATTCCCTTTCTCCATGGTGAATGAAAGGAAGGAGCGGAAGCGAAGGGAGGTAGAAGATGGAAGAATGCGGGATGCCATCCCCCCTTCCCTCTCTTTATAAAGGAACGGGGTTGGGGCTCGGCCGCCCCGCTCGGCCAATCAAGACACGGGAGGCGTAGGGAACCAAGACCGACCCGCTGCCCCGACCAGCGACGACCCGGTTTCCCGCCTCCACCGTTTGCCACCCCTAGCACATGAAAGACGCGTGGCAGACGTGCAGAACTGAGGGGACGGGTGAGGCAACCACTCCCCACCCTGTGATCGAGGGAGTGGACGCCTTGAAGACTCATTCAGTAAATGAGCCGCGCCTCCACGCCTCCCTCCCCTTTACGGGGAAGGCGCAAGCTGCCTCTTTACTGCGATGTGACGCATGCGTGTGAAAACCGCCTCACGCATGCCGCTTACGTCATGCACGCCCCTCCACCTTGCGCTGCGCGCGCGGGTCGTGGCAAGCACAGCGCAGAAAAATCTTACGCGGTAAAAACCGCCCCGCCTGCCCGCGCACCGTTTTGGGCCTGACCCAACAATGTGTCGCACTTATGTGTGGCCTAGGCCCAGGGGCTCCTATCGGTGTACAAAACTAGGGGCACATTTTTGTACCCCTTTACCTATGCACGGGCAGTCAGAGCCGCGCCCGTGACCACACCAAGCAGAGCAAGGGAGGTAAGCCAAGGTAAGACCGAAGCCCAAGACGAAGCAAAGCAATGACAAGGACCAAGGCCACAAAGATCAGATGGGCAAAGCAGGTTTCTCCGGCAAGGACCCTTGCCGGGGCAGCTCGCCCACGCCAGCCGAGCGAGCCACCCTCGAGCCCACCAACACTCGACAAATGCATTGGACAGGGCTCAGGAGGCACCTCTGTGGTGGCATGCAGATCTTCGTGAAGACAAAGAATAGTCAAGATCGAATGAGGATAGGAAGGCAATCATCCTCACCGAAGAAACTCACAAGACCCCCGGCAAGATCCTTGCCGGGGATGCCTGCGCGCCACGGAAAGACCCTTGCCGGGCCACCCAGCAAGGCCCTCGCTAAGCGCATCAGCAGGGCCACCATCAGACCCGCACCAGCCAAGTCTCCACCATCGTTCGCATGCAGCTGCCGACCCAACTAGCTGGGCAGGCACCTGCGTGGTGACATGCAGCCCTTCGTGGAGGCTCCACCACCGCGCCACCTCAGCTGCCTGCCTACCTACATGGCACCGCATGCATCGCTGGCCAGGGCGCGTGTCGAAGCTTGGAGGAGCGGCAACGGATGGTATGGGCCTCGCTCCCGTCCCTGATAAAGTGGAGGGACACCTAAGCCTCGCATTTAATGCGCTTCGTCCTGTAATACCAGGATAACCTCGCAACATTGTTGCCTTTCCACCTCCAGTGTGCCACTGTGGCAACCCCTTTTTCTATAAAAGGAGGCCCAAGGCGACGAGGAGAGGGATTCGGCTTTTTGGAGCTCGTTGCACCCCATAGCTAGTTCAAGAACTCAGAATACATCCACCAAAGCAGGACTAGGGTTTTACGCATCCTCGCGGCCCGAACCTGGATAAAATAACCGCGTGCTCTCTGTTAGACCCGCTCTTCTCTCAACCCCGCGCCCCGCAACCGCAGTAGGGATTCTTGTGATCCATAGGTGTCGTTTCTCACCGACAGTTGGCAATCATCTCCGGATCCCAATGGTAATTAGACTGTCGTGGAGGATCAACTTGTGGTTCCGACTCTGGCTCTATGGCTGGTGCAGGGTTCTGGTAGGCGTGAATGTCCTCCGGCGAGAAGAGGTACTGGCCTGCAGATAAATCAAACAAGGAAGGAGCAGGCAAGGTAATAGTCTCCGGATGATGTTTATCAAAGAACAATTTGTATTTAAGCTCCCCTTCCCTATTCTTTATAATGAAATCATGTGCTACCATACTCTTATAATCTAAATAAACATGAGGCAACAATTTTTCTTCCTTCTCATAATGCCTAATAGGTATGTTAAAATGTGCAGCTAGGCGTGAAGCATAGATACCACCAAAGATGGGGGCCTTTGTACGGTTCAGACTCAACCGTTTAGAAATAATACCGCCCATACTCACAGAGTTGTCACAGAATAACCCGTGGAACAAAATAATAATATCATGAACACTAAGGTTTCCATAGTTTCCGCGACCAATTAAGCAACAACTAGCAAATATTGTAAAGTAGTGTAAAACATGAAAATATATGCTAGTGATTCGTGCATAGGAAACCTTCCTTATTTCCCCTACGGTGATGGTATCAATAAACCCATCCACATCGTCACGATGTGGTTCCTCTATTTTGCCCTTGAAAGGGATCAAACAAACCCGCCAAAAATCATAAAGTGACATTTTCTTAACCACATCATATAAATGAAACTCTACTGAAGGAGGTGATTCCCTAGGATAATAGTAGAAGTTTTGCACAAAAGTATTGGTGAGTAAGAGATACTGTTTGCGTTGGTCGCGGAGGAAGTCGGTGAGGCTGCATTCTTAGCCAATTCATAAAAATCCTCATAAATCCCGGTGGCTCTCAAGAAATCATCGGAGGGCCATTCACACAGCCTAACCTCCGCGGTGTGAGGCAAAATATATTTGGGCTTAATTGCTTCTTCATTTTGCTTTTCCTTCGAGCTTCGGCTCGATGAGCCCCTCAAAACTCTCTTCATTATTCTCTAAAAAATTCTGAAATTTTTAGTAACTTCAAAATAAAAGTAAGCCAAACTCAATAATATTGGTAGCAACTACTCATACAAGTGCCTAGAGCCTATATCATGCATCAAAGCTACTTGGAACCATATAAATTTGACATGCAAGCTCAAGAACATGGTCACTGTAACACCCAGGATGTAACTTTCCCTATTTGTACTCCAACTCTTGCCATTTCCGGCGTTAAGTTATTTTATTTTCTCAGGTTCGGGTTTTTCCTCCATGTGTTGTTGTCGTTGTCATGCATCTCATATCATGTCATCATGTGCATTGCATTTGCATACATGTTCGTCTCATGCATTCGAGCATTTTCCCCGTTGTCCGTTTTGCATTCCGGCGCTTCGTTCTCCTCCGGTGGTCATTTCTAGCTTTCTTTCGTGTGTGGGGATTAAACATTTCCGGATTGGACCGAGACTTGCCAAGCGGCCTGGGTTTATTACCGGTAGACCACCTGTCAAGTTTCGTACCATTTGGACTTCGTTTGATACTCCAACGGTTAACAGAGGGACCGAAAAGGCCTCGTGTGTGTTGCAGCCCAACACCCCTCCAATTTGGCCCAAAACTCACCAAACTCTGCTCCATGTCCTAGAGCGTTCGATCACGATCGCGTGGCCGAAAACCGCACCTCATTTGGACTCTCCTAACTCCCTCTATGCCTATATAAAGACCCCTCCGAATCCGGATCTTCCTCTCCCCCCGAAACCCTAATTTTCCCCTCGCGCGCCCGGACACGTCCGGCTGTCACCGGACAAAGCCGCCGCCGCCCGCCTGCACCTATCGGGCGCCGCCACGTGGCACAAAGCCGCCGCCGTCGCTCCGGCCCGGGAGGCCCAGCCGGGGCCCCCGAGGCCCATCTCCTCCGCGCCTCCTCGCCCGCGAGCCGGCCGCC